>NW_026879586.1:0-279603 GCF_032173495.1 Musca vetustissima | reverse complement strand
CGCCTTATGGTCCTTGAAAAAATATTATCCTTGGAAAAAATATTCTTTAAAAAATCCACGCCTTATGGTCCTTGAAAAAATATTATCCTTGGAAAAAATATTCTTTAAAAAATCCACGCCTTATGGTCCTTGAAAAAATATTATCCTTGGAAAAAATATTATTATAAAAATCAACGCCTTGAAAAAATATTATCCTTGGAAAAAATATTCTTTAAAAAATCCACGCCTTATGGTCCTTGAAAAAATATTATCCTTGGAAAAAATATTCTTTAAAAAATCCACGCCTTATGGTCCTTGAAAAAATATTATCCTTGGAAAAAATATTCTTTAAAAAATCCACGCCTTATGGTCCTTGAAAAAATATTATCCTTGGAAAAAATATTCTTTAAAAAATCCACGCCTTATGGTCCTTAAAAAATATTATCTTTGGAAAAAATATTCTTTAAAAAATTTACCCCTTTATTTAAGTTTGATAACCCCAATTTTTCATAGCCACTGTTTAAACTTGCCACCGAATTTCCGTAGCATTTACAGATCACGTGGAAAAAAATAATAACTGTTGGAAAATCTTATATTCAGTAGCCTTTACTTCTGTATTATGGCATAGTTTTCCACCCCGCCAACAAATGGAAACCCCCAAAAAAATATTATTTCCAACTACCAAAGATGTATTGTCTGTATTTTTGGTCATAAATTGATGGGGCGGCATAGATTTTTAGTTTCAAGATAAATGTTTTGTTTTGTGCGATTTAACTACCATTGGCTGTTGGAAGCAGCAATTGTTGACAGACAGTAGCATTGGCGGGAGATCGATCGTAGAGTAACAACGGCAAAGATCGATCCACACACAACACCGTCGTCTCTCACAGAAGTTCATGCGATCAATTTCGTGGAGTTTTTTTAGTTTGGTTTATTTGCATGTGATTGAAATGTGACTTTAATATTTGTATTGATGCAATAAATTTATATGAGACTTTGTCTGTCTGCCTGCCCTTCGATCGTTCCTTCGGTTTGTCTTTCTTCGTATTGATTTTGGCATTTTTTGTATCGATCGATGCGGCAAACAACAATATGAAAATAAAGATATGCAAATCAGTGGCCTTATAACAAAAGGAGTTTTATTTTTCAGTTTTTTATTCTGAAGAAAAGATCTACAATAAACAGCTTTAATGATGTGCCCTGAGTTGTTGTTTTGGGATTTTTGGGGGCTTTGGTTTTGGATTAGAATAACGACAAATAAAATATTGTTTGAAAATCGTGAGAGAATTGTTTATATCAACATGATAAATATTTATTATGATTGGAAAAACGTTTCGTACATGAAGAAGATAAGTTTTGTGAGGATCAGAATATTTTTGTTATGAAAGGGAAATGTGGAGTTATTTAAATAGCAATGTTCATAGAGAGGTAATTGTTATTCTATATATCAAAAAAATAATATATCAGAATATTTTACATTAGGGGTTTCCAATATGGATTTGACAACTGTGAATTAGATTATGCTCAATTTTTTGAGAATGCCCAGAAATTGGCTTCTTTCGATCGTTTGATTAGGACATCTGAGCGGTATTGAATTATTAAATAATATCTGAATACGTAAACACCTGTAAATATTTAAGTGTAACTCCCAACCACTCCTCTTCTCGGCTCAATGTCCTTCAGGGGTAAATCTATACGCTATAGAATACAAATTTTGTAATTTTTCACACAAAAGTCAGGGTCCATTTGACAGCCATGCTTATTCTTTGGCCCAATCCCCTTCTCCATGTAAGAGAAGTTTGGGGCCATAATTGCGGCCTCTGGAGCGACTAGAAAAACCGGCAAAAATTAAGTATTTGGTCCATTTCATCCCCTAAATATTAACCGATCTTTACCAAAAACAATAGGGGTCTTCATTGGCCAGAACCGGTTCTACATGCAACATTTTGTGGAGATTGATCCATAACTGTGGCCTGTATCGTGTTTACAAAATATAATGGACAGACGGACGGACGGACACACATGTCTAGATCGACTCAGCTAGTCGAGATATGACGATCGATATATATAAAGGTGGGTCTAGGACCAATATTTCGCGGCGTTACAAACTTTTGGGGCTGCACAAAGCTATAATACCCTGACAACATAGTTGTGTAGGGTATAACAAGCCGAATGTTTGAATTTGTATTTAATGTCGATGGTTTTGCTGCATGTCCCGAACACAAAGTGTCTGAAGACAAAGGTTCCGTATGTAATATAACTAAGGATTCAAGAAATGGAAGACTTTTCCACAAGACTTTTCGGATCTCCAATCCGAAACGACCCAACTCTCACTCACCTCAACAACAACAACAAATTGTAGATTTCATGAACGTGTTATGTACAGCCTTGTTTTTCCTCCTAATATTTGGATTATAGAATAGGATTTTATTATTCGAAAGTCTGCATTTTTGAGGTTACTTTATGGACTTGTATGATGGAAGAAAGAAGATCATCTCGAAGAACAATTGAACGACTACTTCATAGAAGAACATAATGTCTTCTTCATAGAAAAACTCTAATGAAATCACATTTGCAGTTTGATCTTCCAATATTTGCATTCTGCTTTCTGGTCGTCATATTATTCGCATATGGCGAATAATGTACCATGTTTTCAAGAATTTTCAGATGTGTAAACTTTGATTGTTTACCACTAATTTTTGAAACATTTTCTGCTCCGAATGCTTTGATATTTAAAGATGCATTTTTAAGATCCGTAAACTTAGCTTGAATAAGAATTAAATGTCTTCTCATAGAAGAGCTGAAGGACCTCTCTGAAAAGAGCACAAGGCATTCTTCTCATAAAAGGAAATAATGTATTTTTACAGAAGAACATAAAGTCTTCTTTTCATCGAAGAGCTGAAAGTATTCTCATAGAAGAAACGAAGGACCTCTAAAAAAAACAACTCAAGGCCTTCTTTTCATCGAAGAGCTAGTCGAATGGCTTCTCATATAAGATCGGAATGACTTTTTTAGAAGTCCACTAGGTATAACATGGGAACTCTCATTCACCGAAGCTTTTATTTAAGCACACAATAACTTATTATTTGGAATTAGGGAAAATATTGGGTTGGGGAAAAATTAATACATTATTTTTTCGGCAGTCGGCTGTACCGATAGATTCCGTTCAGGAATATTTAATGTTAAAGATGCAAAACAAGATGCAAAATATATTCAAAATAAGTAAAAAAGTGTCAGTCGGTATTGCCGACAGATATATACCCTTAGACTATGGTTTGCGGAGGTCTTCGGAATTACACAGATATAATAATTCAATTTACATAAGGTATATGTTTTTACAAAAGTGATATCGGATTTAATGTTTATCAAATCGGTTTCAAATCGCTTCAAATTGAAATTTATAAAATATTGACCCTTTGTGGGGGAGGTACCAGAAAGAGTGGGTCAATGGATCCCATTTTGGACTTTATCTATGCTTGGTAAAGATAATAGGTTGTACAAAGTTTGGTTCAAATCGGATAGTCCGTTCGCATGATATTACTAAAATTTATTTTCTGCAACATTTTGAGCAATTTGTGTAGAAAGTACCAGAAGGAGTGGACCGATATTCCCCATCTTCTTTGCTTCCTGCGAGAGTTATCGTGAGCACCAGCCGACCAGACAGACGGATGGACATTTGTAAATCGACTTCAAATTGTCTGAAACGGATTTGGTCCAAAAAAATATGTGGTCTAAAACTAATATTTTGTTGAGGCACATGTTTGCCGTAGCAAAGTGCATATACCCTCATTAGCCATAAGACTGAGGGTATAAGAATAGCTCCTTTAGATTCATAGGTGTTTCTTTCGAAATCTCTTCATTTGGAAATAAAACTGATTCACGTTGATAGTTATGCTCCAGAAGATCTTAAGTGATGACTAAAACTATTGGCATAAATCTCTCATTAGAGCTCCTTTTTCTTTGTGGCGTTTTTATGTAATGTGGAGGAACACCGGTGGCCCCATAAAGGTTATATTTTTAGAGCAGGATAAAAGTAGTTGTCGATTTGCTTGTGTCCGTCTATATGTTGAAATCTTGAGATCACAATATTTTTTGTGGAACTTTAAACAGTTTGCCCATGTATTGGTGCTACTCGGTTCATGTATATGACACACATAACGGTGCAGCGTTTTAAGTATATATATATAACAAAGTTTCCTCAAAATGTAGGTATTCGGCATTTCAGATTTGTTGGTAAACTACTACAAAATTTTGAAATTTGTGTCTATTTTTTAAACAGTCTCCTGAATTTTATTTTCTCTTCTCAGATGATAAAGAGCTCCTGGCAATTTAAATTGTAATAGGCTTCATGGAGATGTCTCGACCCATTTTGGGAATCTTGAATATGGAGGGTTTATAAAAGCCCTGCCAAACTTGACGAAGTTTTGGAGAGGCCCGTAGAAAAACCAGTAAGGAAAGTACTAAAGTCGGGCGGGGCCTACTATATGATATCCTTCACCACTTTGGGTATATTCAACAGATGAATGCTAACAGACGTCCGATTGCCAAAATTGTGTGGCAATCGGACAAACTTTGGGTCTTTAGTGCACAATTTACATAAAATCGGAAGAAAAAATACGTAGGAGCTATATAGAAATTTGAACCGATTTTCATATCACTCCAGACTCATTTCAGTACACTATGCCAAATTTAGTGCAAATCGAAATATGTATAGGGACTTTGGTACACCATTTATATTAAATCGAAAGAAAATTTATATAGGACCTTTATGTAAATCCAAACCGATTTTCACGAAACTTAACGTGCACTATTCTAGACTTAATTAAGTACGATATGCCAAATTTCGTGCAAATCGAAAGATATATGGGGACTTTGGTACACCATTTAACTAAAATCGGACGAAAATATATATGGAAGCTATATCTAAATGTGAACCGATTATATCATAAATGTGACCTGTACTTTGGTAACAAGAATACATGGACGGACAGACGGACGGATCCTATGATCCTATGCATATTCTCAAAAGGAACCTTGGGTATATCTCGATTATTTTTGCCTGTTACAAACATATACACAAAGACATTATACCCTGTACCACAGTGTGGGGAAGGGTATAAATACTCTTCACTACGAGTGAGTAATAAGGAAAGAAGTAAAACAAAATAAAGGTCAATAATACTATCTTTGTGATGATTTAGTAAATGTTCTCGATACCGGTTAATGTTTGGGTATAGCTCCGATATAAACTCACAAGCCTTTATTTTTAAGGCCATAAGCGCATTTTTCAACCGAAGTGACAACATTATCGCGCGTCATTTCCGGTATGTTTAAGGTCATAACCTAATTCTCCAACCTGAGTGTATGTAGTTTTTTTTTTGCAATTTACGATAGCATAGCCTCCATTTTAGGTATTTTGAATGTCCATTTTGTTGCGGAGTGTATAAAAAATTGCCCGTCCAATTTTATGCAATACAGGGCTAACTTTTCTATAGTTTGGCATTTTTAATTTTTTGACTTCGAATCCAACAAAACAAGCCACCTTCTTTAGTTTGATTGTGAAGATTATATTGTTAACAAAATCCACGATGTTTGATGTTTTGCACATCTGCTGTTCTGCACATTAACTACAAACGTCTGTAATAGAAAAAAATAAGATTGTTTCTGAGGGAACTGTTTTCTAATATAAAGTTAGATTTTGTATTAGGAATCTTGACTGAAAAATGTTGTTTCCTAAAGGCTATTCAAATAAGCATATCCCTGAGGAGATTTTTCCTAATTCCATATATCATGTTTCCAATGTTTACCATTAGAAAACTTGAAGGGGACATTTTGGTTCCTAACGAATATATCTCCTTCAAAATGGCTGACACTAAGATGTTCGCTATTACTTATAACTTTATTGCCAAAAAACCTCCAAAAGTTTACTTTGAAAATAAAAGAATGGCAACAAAACTCGTAACCTTATCAAATCATGCATCTTCAAACCTAATAAAGCACCAAATAATACCTGATGAAAACAAAAATCCATGGCAACCAGAACAAAAGTGGACAGAAAAAAAGAGCCAAAAACGCCTGATGACCATAAAAAATAATGATGATAGTTATAATCATAAGCTATTGTTTTCTTTCTACTCAACACAACAACTCAAATGAGCATTTCGTTTCGTTCCATCTATCCATTTCGAAACAATTGTTCCGAAATCAAGCAAAATTGAGGAAAAACTCCACTCCACATGGCCATTAAGGGACGACGATACGACGTAGAACCTGAAAAAACGTGGGTCTCTTATTTTAGATGATTTTTTTGCAGTTCGAAAAATTTCACGTTATAATGAACCCTTTCAGAAAGGATAGGCACATGTCGCTCTCGCTTTCACAGTGGGATATTCGGTTAGATATGTGTGTCGGCCATGCTGACTGCTGGCCTGCCAAGGAGGTGGTTCCTTAGCGTTCAATCGCAATCAAAATTTTTCTGATCATTTGTTTTTCTTTTGTAGTGGATTCTGGTTTTTGGCTTTTCTTAAGCCCAGTGATGCTGATGATGATGACAATGATGATTCCACCGCCAGGAAGAGGACAGCCAAGGAACATATGCCGCCATGCCAGCGAAGTCGGTGCCCCTGTCGCTTTCAATAGCCAAACAAAATGACTTTGTAAGGCACCGTCCTTGTTGCCATTGTTATGGTTAAAGGTAGCCTTTTTTCTTGGCAAACAATTGAAGTTTTAGTTTTTTGGCCAACTTCATTGAATGCACTTGAATGGAATAGCAGCTTTGCATCTCCTCGCCGAAGCCAAGCAGCATCGCCAACAACAATTCCTTAAACTGCGTTTAATCAGATAACATTTGGGAGTTTCTTTTGTTCGTCTATAAAACGGCAATCGTTGTCGTTTTTTCACCGATTTTTGTTTCTTTTGTAGAGAACATTTGTCGTTGTCGTCCTCCTCAAAACGGCAGCAATAGCTACAAGTCAAGCAATCAACAGTAGCCAATGGTGGCAGTCATACCGTCTGGCATAACAGTCAAATGAATATAGGCTTTTGTATGTGTGTGTCTGATGGAGAGGAATTGTCAGTCCAGCTTCCGAAAACTTCTCAACTACAAATACACACCCAAAGTGGCGGCATAGCGGCCTTTGATGCTACACCAACAGCAGGGACATCGGTTAAACGATACTGCCGAGCCGATCTGTATAATAGGAAATGTTGCAAGTACTTCTTGCTTCTGTTGCACTTATGATCGTTGTCATCATCATCTGTAACATCATCAGCAACAGCATGTAACGAATTAAAGAAAAACTGCTACGAACGTACACCCCACTGTTGTTGTAAAACCGTGGACGGTGGGACAGTGTTTTTGGCTAGAAATATTGTTGTGTTTTAAAGATTGCGAAATATTGATTTCAGACCAGCAACGGGGTGCAACTATAACAGGTAAAACAAAGTAGGTAAAGATCGCCGGAGCCGAACATTGTAGTCCACATTCAAGATTCTATAAAAAATACTATGGGAAAATAAATACAAAGTAATAGGCTCTCATGTTTTAAAATTGAGCTCTGAATTTCAACATACCATATGTGAAGGCTATGTATAAATATGAAATCCGGATTTCGAAGATACAGTCCATTCAATGTGAAAATACGACTTAAATGGGATGGGAATCTTAATATGGGAGTTATGTTAGAACTTGGCCCTATATTAAAAATTGTCTAAAGAGTTGTTATCACCCTTCCAGAAGCCGGAATGCCAAAATTACTGACGGAAAATAGGTCATGACTGTTATATACACAGAAGAAAATTTGTATTGCATAAATTCTGTTGCTAACAACCGCCGATTTTTCACTCGCTTGATTGTCACTAGTTTTTGCATCCCATTGTTTCCTTATTTCAAACACTCTTGTAGACCTCTACATTGATGTTACAAAATTCACATGTGTATTTTCCAAATTATTTCGATATAAATGCCAAATACAATATATCAAACAAGTGTTGATACGAACAACACGCCACCATCCAACACATACACCAAAGTTTTTTAATCACTCCGTCTCTCTCTCTCTCTCTGACAAGAAACCAGTATTAAAAGTTTTATGAATTGAATTTATTAAATTCAGAAATGCTGACATCGGCAACACTTTCAGAACACTATTTATATTATGTAGGATTTTTTCTGTGTCAAAATATGGGTATATATCAAAATATTCTGCCAATGGTTTTATTCGTCCTCCAAGAACCCGGAATTAATTACAAACAATTCGGTGCGAAAATACGGCTAAAACTCTTGGAATATTATAAATGGGTCGAGAATTTTAAATTAGCATGGAGATATATTGATAATATTCTGCATAAATATGTTTTAGTTTCCAAATGCGGAAAATGGGACAGTACCGTTACATGGGATTTAAACCAAAGTTTGGATCGGTATACCCCATTTGTAATATTAAACATCATACGGGTAGTAGAAATGTCTGTAATTTATTTAAAGCCACTGTGCTTTACTACTACCACTATTGCGGCTGCTGTCATTCGCTGACTACTGTTGTATGTAGCCTGTTTTCTGCTACTGGTTATATGGCTTATGCAGTTATGGTTGGAATAGGCAGCATTAATTATATCATTATCCTTGATCTGGCGATTAATTTTGTTTTTTTTTTTGCCTCGGATTTCCTTCATTGTCATTGTATTGAAGATCTTTTTAGACGTTATAGTGGATATGAAGCAGTCATCGCATTATAAAATATTACGATTATGTTTCTCGTTTTATAGAAATTCTATACTATAGACATATCCATCGTATCTGCGGGTCCGACGAAAAACGTAACGTGTTAATCCGTCATTTAATTGGGTTCAAACCACTTTCCTATTATCATATCTATCAATAGATCACCGCAATTCATAACCTTTGGACGCATGGGCAGCGAGATTAGCGAGCGATATACGCTTCATTGTACTAATCCTGCTGACCTTTAATCAGCAGGTTAGTCGGCGAGCATTATCCGAAAAAATATCGGGGCAACATTTAAGTCGCTCTCGGACTTCTGTCTAGTTTAAAGGCGAAAATATGGACGAAGAGAAGGGTATTGCGCCGTAAATCATATCTTCAAGTCGGTAAAAACCACCACAATATATTTTGGAGGAGGTTTAATAATCGGACTTCTGTCTAGTTTAAAGGCGAAAATATGGACGAAGAGAAGGGTATTGCGCCGTAAAGGTAGAGAGAAGGGTATTGCGCCGTAAATCATATCTTCAAGTCGGTAAAAACCACCACAATATATTTTGGAGGAGGTTTAATAATCGGACTTCTGTCTAGTTTAAAGGCGAAAATATGGACGAAGAGAAGGGTATTGCGCCGTAAATCATATCTTCAAGTCGGTAAAAACCACCACAATATATTTTGGAGGATGTTAATGGTGGCAGCAGAGGCACAAAATCATCCAAGGCGCTTGGACCTGTTGAAGTATCTAAGACGCTTGAGCCAATGTTACAGCAAAAGGTCTGTCTGTTGTGAACTACGCGGCTCCAATATGGTCCGTCAAAGTTAGTGAAACGCAATGGAAAAGGATTCAACCTGCTGGGCATACTCACTCACCAAAATCCATCTTCACTATGAACACAACTAATATAAGTCACAGCCTTTTGCTTGGCATTTTGGCCAGCCTAGGAATTAGAAACAGACCCCATTAGCAGAAAAATTCAAGACAATAAAAGCTGCTACAACACCAACATAGATCCTTTTTTGGTAAGAATATGCGAAAATACGAAATTACAGTCAAATTAGATGGATTGGTGATATAACCATTAAAATGTCCTCTGGCACTGCCAGGTTTTGAAACTCAATTTTTGGGGAAAAAATTATATTTATTAGTTTTATAAACGAAAGTTTTGATGATTATCTTCAAATTACTAATAATTTTCATTATTATCACCAGCTCAATCTGCATAAATGACAGTATTTGCATCTAATATTTTGGCACAAGTCAATGTTATATAACATTTTTATACCCTTGGGCAAACGGAAACGAGATAGACACATGGTTCCTTTTGAGAATATGCATAGAATCACTATCCGAGTCGATTTATGCCTGTCCGTCTGTAGATGTTAAATTGTAAACTAAGTACAGGTCTCATTTATGATATGATTTGGATGAAATTTGGCATAGCTCACCTATTCGCCCCAAGGACGAACCCTATTGAAATTGAAGAAAATCGGTTCATATTTATATATAGCTCCCATATATAGTTTAGCCCAATTTAAGGTAAATGGCGCACCAAAGTCCCTGAAAATCAATTTGCACGAATTTTGGCACAGCGTACTGATTTAAGTGTAGAATGATGTGTGCAAAGTTTCGTGAAAATCGGTTCAGATGTAGAATATTCATTCAAAAAGGCGACGTCTTTTAGGATACATATGTAGAATATTCCCAAAGTGGTGAAGGGTATCATATAGTCGGCCCAATTCGACTTTACTACTTTCCTTACTGATTTAGATATAAATATTGTCACAAAATATGGCCTTTTGACTTTGATATAATGTCATTTCTAAACCGTTCTAAAACCGATATAAAATTTTACTTTTGTAAAGCTAAGAGTCCGCAGATTCGAAATACATAACATTTTATCCGTTCTAACTGAAATGGACTTGAATGCGGATTTCATAAACGCAACACTCAATGTGCGAACTCCTTACCAAAATTCCAATCTCAAACAATTCATCGATTTTTTTTTGGTTCGCTCCGCAATATAAAGTAGACAACTAATTTAGTTCCATAGTTGTGTTCTATTAAATCGTTCAATGGTAAACGTCAGTTTATTCGGCCAATAAACGGATTGAGGCAAACTTTACAATTTGTTAGCTAAAACGGCTATCGTGCCTCCCAATATTCAAATGGAACAATAAAATGTGATACATACGAGGTCTGTTCAATGACCATTATTTTTCAACAAGTACACATTTCTGCATTAATTAATAACTGTATTTAAAATAATCACCATCAGATATATCCCAGCGTTTTGTCCAAATTTGGGAAAAGAATATATTCAATGGGGACCAAGTCCGGTGAATGCATGATAACCGTTTACTTTTTGTGTATATGTGAAAATCCGTATTTGTTTCCTCCACAATTTATGCAAACGGCACATAATTTCAAGGTAGTATTTTATAGTGACCGTACGACCCTTTGAGAAGAATTTAAGATGCGTCATGCCATTCGAGGAAAAAAGTGAATAAAACCTTTGACGAAACTTTACGCGCTTCGAACTTGGGTTTCTGGGAGTATCAGTTGGCCTTTTTGAGGAAATCTGACGCTCGTTTCCGGACGATATGCCAATATCATCATCGGTCGTTGACGTGTTCGATCGACCTGAACAAGCATTGTCATTGGCATCTTCTTGGCCTTCCTTAAACCAAACACCAGAGCGAAGTTTTTTCGTATTCTGATAGGGGAGACTGGGGCACCTTCGGCACTTTTTGTTTAGAGCTCTATATCTCAGTACTTGTTCAACGTATATAAAAACTTTATGGCTGATTATTGTCCTCTGACATAGTATTAGTTAAAATTTTTTACAGTTTTGTAAAAAAAGTAAAATTCGCCGAATGTGCCCCAACCCAGGGTAGCTTCGGCATTTGATGGGGCACATTTGGCACCATAGTCATAGCCTGGTAATTATCATCGCTACCAGTCTGGTTGAAATTCAGATTCTCTAAAGGCTCTATTTGGTTTTAATACGCGACACAATGTTTGAATTTTAGGGCTATATTTTCTAGCGGCGAACGTTGAAATCTCAAGGTCGCACACACCATCAGAAATAAATTTTTTCTATCTCATTTTCGTCAATTCAAGCACGTTTAGTCTCATATTTGTAATTTCGAACCATATTAAAGGATTATTTTTAAAGACAAACTCAAAAACATTTTAAGGAAATAATATTGCACTATCTGTATATGGCCGAATATGCCCCACTTTAAAATGCCGAATCTACCCCGAATGTACTTTTTAAAGTTTTTTTCATTTTTTCTATCAGTCTTGTAAAACATAATATTTTTAAATATTTCTATAATAATACACATCGTAATTAACGACTTTTTAATAATATTGCCTTAAAATTTTAAAAGTTTTATACACGAAATTCTTACGAAATGGAATGGAAATATTATAAAAACATCTGTAAAAATACAAAACCCCGTGCATCTAAATAAATTTATAAGCTAGAAATTTCAAACTTTGTGACAGTTATTTATAATATAATACCTATATATCGAAACTAGTGATGTACGGTGAGAGCTTCATATCGAAAAGACGATTGCCGAATGTGCCCCGATCTCCACTACTACTCCTAAGAATTTTGGAATATGCATAGCCCTCATACAAACGTACCGTGCAACAGATGGCTGTTAAAAACATTTTCAATAAAATACCCTCTATTCGTTGACTATTTCGATTTTTAAAGGATTATCAACAATTTACATTAGCACCAAAGCATATGCATTTTAAATTCCAATACATAGTGTTATTTGGTATTTAGAATTCACTTGACCAAATTCGGTATTTTAGGAATAATTTATATCTGTCCACGTTATGGATGAGCCCCCATATAACGGTACCCCCAACTACTCGGTATTTAAGGAATTTTTGGCTCTTTGGCTGTCATTTAATATTTTGAATATTGGTCCACTTTTTACAATAGTCTTCATAAAAACGGTATGGGCTATTATTCAGTAATTTTATTTGTAATTTTAATGCTTTTGAGGTCAAATCCTACCAAAAACGTACCATGGCATAGCCGGCGAAATATGTAAAAAATACAGGTATTTTGAATGTCCTTCGCATGATTGGAGATATAAAAAGTTCGGCCCGGCCAAAATTTACAACGCTTTTTTTTAAATATATATTTTTGCAGAATGCCATCATGTGGTGGTAGTGAAACGAATGATGTCCGATATTTATGAACAAAAAACACTCTTTGAGTATCACTATGTCAGCTCATAATTTTATAAGATTCGGAATTTTATAATTTAAATTATTCAGCCCATATAAATATTGTACTATATACGTAAGTTGATATTAAGATTCTCAGAAGTATACCAAAATCGTTTAGAGTATGTTAGCGGTAGTGTTATATTTTCGAACATAAAGTGTACAACTACGAAGCATCTGTAGATATTATTTGGAATAAAAGTCAACATTTTTTAATTTAAATCACATTAAGCATTAGCAGAATCTATGCATTTTTCGAAGAAGTATCTAACTTATAAAACGAAATTCCTTTCTGTAGTTTATAACATCATACATTTCTATTAATTTTCAGTGATCAATAAATGTGTAACTAAATGATGTCTCAATTCCCTTGTATTGGTGTCTCTTGATCAATGCCTTAACACTATCGGGTAAGTTCTTTTGTACAAATACTTTTTAAACCTATAACATATGAATCCAAAGTTCCCAATAAAATAATACTAATGTGTGGAACTTGGAAGATGCCAACAAAATTCCCACAAGGAGGGATCTTTGACATGTTCATACTATCAAGTGCAACTAATCATATCATAACATGTCATATCATTTATTTTGACTAATTAATAATACAAACGTAAGACATGTCAACTAACCACTAAAGGAGACCCAAATCGAACCCAAATGAATGAAATGTCCCCAAAAATTTGTAATATTTCTCCAATCAAACAAAACATGTCATTTTGACTGCCAGACAACAGTGCTGATGGGCCAACAACCTGCAACCGCAAACATTGGCCTCAAAGGAAATTCACCTAACAAAAAGTTACTGCTTGCATACATGGTTGGGCATTGTGGGAATTTTGTAGAACGGTTGCATGTTTGCATTATAAAATGTAAAGAAGCCCAAAAGAGGCAGTAACAACAACGATAATACAAAAGAAACAACAAAAACAAACACATCATTATTCAAACAAATTATTATCCAAATTTCAAAGATATGTTGCATTGATAAACGACACACAGGCGTAAAACACTTAATGAAGGGCCATGCAGCAGGAGAAGAAAAAACGTGCTGCAGATATGTTTCGAAGAGGATGGTATTGCAAGTTGAGGGCTTATAGATGACATCTAATCTATTAAATAAAATTGATAGACGACTTTATATCGGGATTCTATAGATCGAAGACGACTAGAAGGAATTCTAAGGGCAATCGGTAGTCAGAAGTTAGAACACCTTATATGAGTTATTTATTCATGGAAAACCTAATATCAGAACTCATATATCTGAATATAGAACTTCTAACAAAAAAAGGTCTACTATCGATAGCTGATATAGAAAGACCTCTTATGAAGAAGAACTTTAAATTTTCTATGAAGAAGTACTTCATCTTATACTTCTGAAAGAAGAAGACCTTCATCAGAACTTTCCATGAATAAAAACTTTCTTAAGATTCTTGTTTAGAGAAAATCCTCAACAGTTCCTACTATGATGAAAACCTTATTAGGATTTTTCCATGAAGAAGACCTTCATTAGATATTTCTATGAAGGAGACATTCATCGGATCCTTCTATATAGCTCTATATATGCTCCATCAGATGCTTCTACTATAAAAGCTCCATCAGATGATTCTATGGATCATACCTTCATAAGATACTTCTTTGAAGAAAACGTTTCACAAATCCTTCAATGAAGAATAACTCCATCTTCATCTGATACTTCATCAGCTCTTCTATGAACAGGACCTTCATCGGCTCTTTTATGAACAGGACCTTCCTCTGCTCTTCTATGAATAAGACCTTCCTCAACTCTTCTATGAGGAAGAAGATCTTCAGCTCTTCTATGAGGAAGAAGCTCTTCTATGAGGAAGAAGATCTTCAGCTCTTCTATGAGGAAGGAGATCTTCAGAAGACTTTCTGGCTCTTCTATGAAGAAGACCTTCTAGCTCTTCTCTGGAGAAGACCTTCTGCAGCTCTTCTATGAAAAAGACCTTCAGCAGCTCTTCTATGAAGATGGCCTCCAGCAGCTCTTCTATGAAGAAGACCTTCAGCAGCTCTTCTATGAAGAAGACCTTCATCAGCTCTTCTATGAAGAAGACCTTCATCAGCTCTTCTATGAAGAAGACCTTCATCAGCTCTTCTATGAAGAAGACCTTCAGCAGCTCCTATATGAAGAAGACCTTCAGCAGCTCTTCTATGAAGAAGACCTTCAGCAGCTCTTCTATGAATAAGACCTTTAGCAGCTCTTCTATGAAGAATATCTTCATCAGTTCTTCTATGAAGAATATCTTCATCAGTTCTTCTATGAAGAATATCTTCATCAGTTCTTCTATGAAGAATATCTTCATCAGTTCTTCTATGAAGAATATCTTCATCAGTTCTTCTATGAAGAATATCTTCATCAGTTCTTCTATGAAGAAAACCTTCTTTGGCTCTTCTATGAAGAAGACCTTCTTCGGCTCTTCTATGACGAAGGCCTTCTTCAGCTCTTCTATGAAGAAGATCTTCATCAGCTCTTCTATGAAGAAGACCTTCATCAGCTCTTCTATGAAGAAGACCTTCATCAGCTCTTCTATGAAGAAGACCTTCATCAGCTCTTCTATGAAGAAGACCTTCATCAGCTCTTCTATGAAGAAGACCTTCATCAGCTCTTCTATGAAGAAGACCTTCATCAGCTCTTCTATGAAGAAGACCTTCATCAGCTCTTCTATGAAGAAGACCTTCATCAGCTCTTCTATGAAGAAGACCTTCATCAGCTCTTCTATGAGGAAGACCATCAGCTTCTCGACGAAAAAGACCTTCAGCTCTTCTATGAGGAAGATATTCAGCATCTCATATGAAGAAGATCTTCAGCTTCTCGATGCAATTGACCTTTACCTCTTTGAAGAAGAATATCTACAGGTCTTCAATTCCAGATCATTTTCACACCACCCTCTCTCTCCGACTCACCCAGTATTTACAAAACGACAATTTCAATATGACACTGAAATTAACAAACAAATACGATTTACGTACACACAGACACGAACTCCAAAAAAGAAGAAGACGACTAATCCGAAGGTAGGTATGTGTATAATGAAAAGTTAAAACAAATATTTGTCGAAGATTGTAGTTAAAGTTAGTTCATTTCTTCTGATTTTTTGTTCGTGAGTTAAAGGCGGCAAATATCAGGTAGCCTTTAGATAGCTACCACACAATAAAAAAAAAAAAACAAAGTGAACAAAAACAAACGACATTAATGATAACAACCAGAGAGGAGGGATATTTAAGATGTGGAACTGTGGCAACAATACCCAATATTTACCCAAGTACAACGTACGTAACCCAATAGCCGCAACTGAAGCTCAAATTAATTTTTACGACTCCCTCACAATTACAAAAAACAACAAAAAACAAAAACAACAACAACTAAAAGTCAACAGCTGGAAGCTTAAACATGCTTCGAACAAAACTTTTAATGCTGAAGAGCGTAGAGACGACGAACTACGTTCGTTCGGAATGCATACCTTCAAAATATCATTGATATTGAAAAATGCTCGTGTTAGGTATCTTGTCCTCTGGCCTCATTGCTTGTTAAACAAGGAGGCAAATTTTTTTCACCATCTGAATGCCGATCTATTATCAGTTAAAGGCTCGCTGAACAACAGCAGAAGCAACCTAAAAAAACAACAACAACAAAATGAAAAGGAAAACAAACAGAGTCACAAGACTGCCAACGAGGTTACCATCATCAGCAAGAACGACAACAACAGGGCATATAAAAATGCCATGGACAAGTCACAGCTACACCTCCAACTCCAAAGCAGCGACCAGTGTCATCAGTAACCTAGCTATATGTACCACCAACACACAGATCCACACAAACATCCTGAAAAAAAAACAACAACAGCGATTGTGTCCTTTGTTATTAACATTTGGTTACTATTTGTGCATATTGCGAAATGAAATAACAGGGGCGGTGGTAGATGAATTACTCAGGGGAATAAAATAACCTATAGAGAGAGATTTACTTCTTCTATACATATGAGATCGATATGAAGAAGACCTTCAGTACTTCTATGAAGAAGATCTTCATCAGTCCTTCGATGAATAATACATTTAGCTCTTTCATAGAAGACACTTAGTACTTTAGAACAGGACCTTCAGATATTTTGTGATAGCAGATCTTTAATTTGCGGAAGGTCTACAGGAGCTACAATATTTATTTTTGACCTAATAATGAAATGCGAATTTTTATCATAAACCAGTTTTGCCAAAGAAACGAGGTACCATTTGATTCGAAGTATTTGATACAAGAAAATGTTTCTATGCATTTGGTTCATCTTCAGAGACCCACACGGTCGATTACTATTTTGGTTTCATACGCAGACGGCGATAATATTCTAACTTCTTCTGAAGCACCGTAATTTTGTGCGGAATCAAATGAGCAATACCGAACGTGTGCTAAGAGCTGTCAATCCATGCTCGTGTATTTTTATATACATGGGATCAACATTACCTGGATAGCTTGCTTCAGATTCTACGGGAATGAACTGAATCGAGACCAACACCGGACCATTGCTCTGCTCAGTTTGTCATAACCGCATCCATCATAGGACCATATCCGTGAGATGCATAGAATGCTGAGAATGTGCATATTTCTGGTATTGTTGTTTTACAGTAGTATGTGACCAATGCAGACCTGAGTGAGATGTCGTCTTTGTATTACGTCACTTCCCTGTAATCACCACAACAGCATTCTGCGAGGGCATCGCTAATAATGTATAATTTCTCCAATTTAATGCAATTTATTCCACGGGATACTCAATGAGTTCAACGTTTTGCAGGGAGAATGAAGTATGACTTAATTTATCATCCCGTAATTTCCAATCATCGCTTCAGAGACCTGTTCAACCCTTCTGATGTTCTGGTAGCAGAAAAAAACTTTCGAGATAACATAACAGCTGCAGCTCATCGCTATATATTTGCGGATCGTGTACCCGAATTAATACCTAACATCCCAGCAAAGACAGCGGGATTAGCAAACGAGTAACGATTAAGTCGCTCTTGAACTCAGGAAGGAAGGATGCTCGGACTCCTTTAACAGCGTCGAGGTGACAGGTCGGACGATTTTTATCCGGCGATTTTCTTCAAAGAACCAGAAGCGTAAAAATATCAAAGGCGTCTGGATAATTTGCATTGCAGATTCCCGAAGTAATCGATGCTGCTGAAGCTAGGAAAGGATGCCACCACAGTAAATCTAACAATCCGATTTCATTGTTGTCGCCGGTAGTTAGGACTTTTGGGACATTGTTATGCGAACACCACCGAACCTATCATCTACAGGAATTCCGGAAGCTGCAGAGCACAACGACAGATATTCGGTTGCCTTTGAATGTACAGGTGGATAGGTTATAATTTCGACCACTAATTGCACACAAGGTTCTAGGGTCATATTCGATAGCCGATAGAAATCGTTCGCGCATATCACATCTATTTGCGATATGGTCTGGAGTAAAAACATAATGTTCGAAATTCGCTAGGCGGTAGTACTTGGGGAAACTTTGGTGAACAAAGTATATAGCAATAGATCGATCTGTGGAAAACTATGCGCCTCTTGTGTGGTCGGCCAAGGTAAGTGCAACACAATGAAAATATATTCATTTCTGTCCTAAGGACTGCAACAGTATGTCTCCTCATGACTCAAATTACCACTTACAGGAGGTTGTCGATGCAATATCGGTTTGGGGGTTACAAAATCAGTCATCTTAACCACCACATGGATAAGCATCCATCATCCATACATTCCATGTTGCGCCCTGAAGACTGTAACAGGTTGTTTCCTCATGACTCCAATAGACCATTTACAAGAGGAGACAAAGATCCTTCCATGGCATCCGCACAACAAGATTTCGATGCCATATCCGATTGATATCACAAAATCTGTTATCTGAACACCACCTTATCTGGAGAGGTCCAGATATACAAAACAATGCCGAAGAATATATTTGTATTCACACTGATGCTGTTGAGGACACATTTCAAGAATACAAGCCGAATACATCGATTGCAAAAGTTACGGAGACAAACCAGAGTAGTTTTGGCACAATTGAGATTTGGGCGTGAAGGCGTCTCAATGCGTATTGGATGCGAATTGATATCATTATGGATTATATCTATTCGGCATGTGGTAATGGCTCAAAAAATTTAAAATATATTTAGCTCCAAAGTGCAACGCACATCAAATTCGCGTATTGATATTATCGTTCCCTAGTGGTTGTTGTATTTTCGATAACACATAACTCCTTAATTTGAAGATTCTAGGTTTATTCCTCCACAGTTGTCAATTTCGTACACGTTCACAACTATGTTCCTAGTTCGCTCTACTTTACCACTACATGCGCTCATTTCTCTCTCTATCTCTCTCTTTCCGACAAAAATTCTTACCTCTCTCCCCTCACTTGGTGATTGTTAAATTGTTAGCCGTTTATTTGACTATTGACACTCGATTGTGGGTAGTTTTGTATTCAATTCCACTCATATCGTCGTCTACATTCGTGTTAGAAAATTCACATATGCATTTTCCAAATTATTTCGATATAAATGCTAAATAAAGAAGTGTTGATACGAACCACAAACCAAACCCAATGACGCAGAACATATAATAGCGAATTATTTTTGTTGGTGTATTAACCCTTTCAGTGTCAAAAAAAATTTTTGTCGGAATAAAAATTTACAATTTTTTACTTAAAATCATATGAAGGCACAGAGTTTAGAAAAAAAGCAATTCTTATTTTAACCCTCGGACAGTTTTGTCTGTCTTTCAGCAAAAACAAAGACATCAATTGTAACGGTACATAGGATAACCGAAAAATTGCAAAGGAAGAGAGTAATTTTAAATGTCGAATATATTCGACAAAAACACTGAAAGGGTTAAAGAAAATAAAAAAATTGGTTCTAAGAGACTAATAGAAGGCCTTTTATTTGTAGAAGAAACTGCCCTAATTCTGGAAGGTCAACAGAAGAATGTCTTTCTATAGAAGTCCAATATAAACCTCTGGTTTTCGCTACACCTCTGTGTTCTGGCACATTGTCGCAAAACAAATATCGATGCTCTTTGGTGTAGTAATAGCTGTTGTTGTCGTTGTTTTTGTTCTCCATGTACTTTGCTATTCAGCGTAGCGCCCTTTAGCATCTCATTGAACATGAGCATTAAAAACAAGCGCACACACAGTGACACAACAACAACATACAAAAAAAAGAAAAACCCAAAAGTTCCAGGAGTCAACAACTGGCAACCGGTGGTGTTGGTGGCAATGTTCTTGGGGAGTTGGTCCCGGTGATTTCTTCCATTGCCGTATGCTGCTGCGGTATTGTTGGCGGTGGTGGTGATGGTGCTGATGGTGTTTTTAGCTTGTCCTGTGGTCCCTTCCTTGTCAATGTCGTCTTCAGTTAAACGACAAATATACTTTCTGTAGGCCGTTGCACCCCCACACTTTGCATTTCGGGCGAGTATTTGGCAGATCATGTTATCTCTAAAATGGTACTGTGCCGGGGTATGAACTACAAGACAACATGGTCAGTAGGTTTAAATTACAAACAGTTTGTGGTGTTTGATGTTTTTTTTTTTTTTTTTTGCGATCCTTTAGTTTGTGGTGTTTGTCCGGGTGTGCACCTACTTCTCCAATTCCGCTGTGTACTTGCATGGAATCCCAAAGAGAGCAAAAAAGAAACGGAAAACAAAACAACCAAAAAATTGCACCCAAAAAGTATAGAAAGAAAAGTTTCCACCAGGTTCATTATGTTTGGAAGTTAAGTAGTGCAAGTGTTGTTGTTGTTGTTGTTGCTGGTGGTGGGGTTTTCGTAGATGTTTTTACTCTTTTGTTTGCTGATTTTTTTCGTAGGGAGTTAAGTTCGTGCATTGGCGGCTTTTTGGTCTTTCATCCTTTTTAGAGATTTAAGTGGACAAGTTACAACTTCGTACATGGGTGTTTTTTGCATCGCTGTTTTTTGTTGTTTTTGGGTTTGTTTTCAAAATTTACCTTGATTCTGATGAGGGTGATTGGGATGCTGTTGTTGTTGATGCTGTTGCTGTGGCGGCTGTAGCTGTTTTCACATGTCGAATTAGAACATGTAATTTTGTGTTTCTCGTCTTGTTCTTGATTCTAATTTTGCATGTAAATGCTCTGTTTAGTGGTGAACTTTTCACCAAACCGAATCCACAAAAAATAGTTTAAACAAATGTGTCATTGTAAAACGATTACACGGTGATTGAAAGCAGTTGTTTGTATGAAGTTTAGTATTTGTTTTATTCTGTACAGGGTATGTATGTAAATATTATATATCTTAAACTACGATTTTCCACGGAACCTTGAATTTTGTGCTACATAGCAGAAACAGGATTGTTTGCAAACATCTTTCTATTAATAAAACTATGCAACAAAATGGAGCTCATGATCTGAATGGTGTAGACTTAATTATGGACATGAAATCCATTGGCGAGTATATTTTGAACCCAGAAGAACAATTTACCCCATATATCAACTTGTTGGATTATGACAGGATGATTTTTTTGCTGGTAACTCTAAAAAAGTTTTAGTAACTAGATGAACGAAAGAGTATTTACTTAGCTGGCTTGTGGAAGAACGTTTGTTCCAAAAGCAGAGCATAAAAAAGGTTTCCAGGCGTCCAATTTGGAAGACCATGTTCCGAGATGTTGTCTACGACTTGAGCTTTCCATCGGATTTGTGACCTTCGCCTTCTTCTTGAATCATCAGCTGGTTCGCTTTAGTATACCTTTTGAGCTGGGGCATTCTCATCCATTCTCACGCCTAGTCAACGTAGTCGCTGTAGCTCAATACGTGTGACTATGTCCATGTCCGAGAATAGATGGCACAGCTCATGGCTCGTTCAAGGGCGATATTCTCCGTCAATGCAGATCGGCCCATAGATCTTTCGGATAATTTTTCTCTCAAACAATGCAATAGCTGCCTCATCTGCTTGCGCAAGTACCCATGCATCCATATAATAGCACGGGTAGTATCAGAGTCTTGCAGAGTGTGAGTTTGGTCTGGCGAGTGGTGGCCTTGTTTTTGAATTGCTTACTGCTTACTTTGAATTGCATCTGTTGGTCAGCACTATATTTCTACGGATTTCAAAGCTGATGTTATTAGTTTTGTTCATTGTGGTACCGAGGTATATAAACTCGAAGCTGTAGTTTTTAAGTTCCACAGTTGGTCCGAGTGCACTGGATATCTTGCACGTTGATACCATTAGCATGGTCTTCTCGTTTGATCTGCACGCAATGTTCGACCCAATATGTCGATGTCATCGGGGTAGGCGAGTTTACATTTACATCTCGTATTATCTTTTCCAGCAGGATGTTAAAAAGGTCACACAACAAACTGTCACCTTGTCTGAATCCTCGTTCGGTATTGAAGTGCTCTGAAAAGTTCTTTATCTGCTGACCTTGTGCCAATTAAAGTTATCCTGCATAGCCGTATTATTTTGCAGAAGACAGACATGGCTTTAACACTAGATAGCCGAAGGCAGTCATTTTGACCGTTTTTCAATTTCAAGTTCAAAAACAATTGTGTATATTATGACCCAGCTTTTTAAAATTTGGTGACTTTTTGTACCACATAGAACTACGTTTATTAATCATAGTAGCTGCTTCCTCCCCTCTTTCATTCCCCGTATTCACATGTGCTATACCTATATAGCCTAAAAGCGGTCATTTTGACTTTTTGTGAAATATTAAATAATCAAACTACTTTTATTATTGTATAAAGTAAATTTCTTATATGACAAGATCACTGCAACAACATCGAAAACCGTTTGATACTCTAGAAACACAAACGAACACACAAATCGGGAGAAATAAATTTTATATTTTCAGTCGATTTCACTCTTAGAGTAAAGACTTCCTCTTTTTTACCATTTTGCCCGCGTTCTTATTTTTCATAAAGGGAAACTCGAGAGCCCTCCCCCATAAAACAAATAATAACAACGTTTTGTATGATTGTAAATAATGTAAAAAATATGAATAAAGAAGTTAAAAAAAAATTCTTTACAAAATAAATTTTTTTTCAGAATGAAGTCATTTTGACCGATTTTAGGCAATATAGGTATATACAAAATTCCCGTCTTTCTAGTGTTAAATACATCTGAACGGATAGTGCTGTCGAATGCGGCTTTATAGTCGACGAATGTGGCGATGTGTTTTTCGTGGGTCTTTTCCAGGATTTGGAGCAGTGTGAACATCTGGTCAACAGTGGATTTGCCAATAATGTCATTGACCATTGGCTTCAGTCGTTCACACAGCACACTGGATAGCACTTTATATGCGACGGGAAGAAGACTAATTCCTCTATAGTTGGCACATATCGTCTTGTCATCTTTTTTTGTGCACGGGACACAGGATGCTGAGATTCCAATCATTGGACATGCATTCCTCTATCAAAATTATACTAATCAGTTGGAGCATGCTCCTGACCAGCATCTGACCACCAGTCTTGAATAGTTCGGCTGGTAATCCATCGGCTCCTGCTGCTTTAATACTCTTCAGCCGATTGATTGCTATCCTGGCCTCATCTTGGCACTCTATACCGTCATCTCTTATTGGTTCCGGGGTATCTTCTTCGCCGCCACTATTTGATACCAGAAGCTTTTCAAAATGCTCTTTCCAGATCCTCAACACGCTGTCTGTATATGTCACCAGGTTTCCATCTTCATCTCTACAGGAAGATGTGCCTGCACCAAAGCCTTCGGTTTGGTGTTTTACTCGTTGGTAAAATTTTCGGACTTCATTCTGACTCCTGTACATTTCGATTTGCTCACGTTGACTTTTTTCTTGTTATTTCTTAAAATAAGTTTCTCCCCTCTCTTTTTTTCTTCCGATAATTCTCCATCGTATTACGTGTTGCTACTGTCTGCAGGGATCCTTACACGCCGCGTTTTTCACATCAGTAGCATTGCGACACTCCTGATCTTACCATGGTGGTTTTTGGTACCCAAGTGTTGCTTTTGCTGCAGTTTGTTGGGAGTGGGCAATTCTTTGCCATTGTGCTTCTATACTATTATAGGGACAAGAAGTGCTATCGTCTAGCAAGTGGGTAAAGTTGGGCGAAGTAGGCCACTGCTACCTGTTGTGTCTGCAGCTTTTCGACGTCGAGTTTCCGTGTTACATTAGATCTCACCTTTGCTTCTACATTAAGACAAGTACCAACCTTGACTGCTACAAGGTAATGTTCCGAATCGATATTCTGTCCTCTGATCGATCGAACATATAAAATTCCTTGCTTGATCAGGAGAAATCCAGGTGGCCTTGTGTATATCGAGATGCTTGTACATATGGTGCTGTTAACTACCATGTTTTTTGCTGCCGCAAAGTCAATCAACCTCATGCCGTTGTCGGATGTTTCTTCATAGAGACTGAATTTTCCGACGGTAGGGCCAAACATATTTTCCCTCCCGATTTTTGCATTAAAATCTCCTGGCAGAATTTAATGTCATAGCCAGGGCCGTGATCATATTCAGATTCTAGGTGCTCATAAAAATATTGTTGAACATCGCTTTTATACGGATTATAGCAAGTATGTCATCTACTGGAGTGAATCTGGAGACGAGGTGTTTTATTCTCCTATTAACCATAAATCCGCAGACAAATTCACGTCTCGTTTCATCACAGCTATAATACAGGGCGTAATCGTCTGATTTACTTACGTCAGTCCCTTTGCATCGCATTTCCTGTAAGGCAATAATATCGACTTTGTACTTCTTGAGTACATCAGCCAAAGCGAAAACTGCGGCTATTCTGTACAACGTGCACACATTCCAAGTGCAAATTCCCAGATCGTGGTTCTTTATAAGTTTGCGGGGGTTGTCAATATTAGGTGGGTTTGGTTTTCTTTTCCGTTGCTTTTTCATAGTAAGAGGTGTTCTCCGAGTGAGGGCAACTAACCCGACTCTTCAACCCATTTTTTTAGTTCTTATGGATAAACTAGCGACGTATATCAGCTCACTATTTCAACATAAATATGAATAAGTGATCCTACATTATTTCAAATAATTTTATTTGCCTCATCAATTAAAATCCTTGTAAGGCCGAACATCATTGTTAGATGATACGACAATATAATTTCGGTACGCATAGAGAACAGCCTGCCCTCGATTTAGTCATGCGATGACAGTAAATAAATTCCTCTAAGACGGCACATATCAAGCTAATTAAGAATGACATCAAAGGCCAGAGCAAGTAATGTAACAACAACAAAAAAGTAATTCGCCCAAAGGAGACAGAGAGGCTTTGCTATGCCTCTTAAGACGACACATAACAACATATTAAAGTTGGAAAAATAGACACAGCCCCGTGTGACTGGCTGGCTGGTTGGTTGGTTGCCTAGCTGGGCATCCTTTCATCTAAATGGCGGATTAAATGGCAACATTTCGTTTCATTATTTATCACCATTGGCCCATGGCATTAAGCCACGCGTTTTACTTTATTTTCGCCACACACAAACATCTAGTAGGCTTTAAGGGAATTGCAATATATTAGTGTGAGTGTGTGTGTTTCACATGTGGGTAGGTCTCATTTGTCCATGTCGTCGTCCTTATGGTCCCACCAACATCGTCGTCATCATCATCACCATCCACTGAGATAGCTAACGTCTTCCCATAATCTGCCATAGATAAAAAACGAAAAACAAAAAACAAGTCTGATAGGCGGTCATTGCCAATATTTTTGCAAAATTGCAGAGCACACAAAAACCTCCAACTCCAACATAATGGTTGACTTTATTCCGCTGATCCTTTTTTCTTCTCTCTAAAAACCTTTTGCAAGAAATACCAAACACAACTTTGCTTAATTGAGCAACATTACCTGGTGGTAACTTGAAACGCTCTACTCCGATCAGGCTCGGTTCGTTCTTAAATATTTCTCTACCATTTTTTTCCCTCGATGTTCCCAACCACCAAGTCGTCGTCCCCATCTATGCCATGATGACAATCGCGTTACTATCGGTAATTAGCGATTGATTGATAATTAACAAGATACAATTTTGTAAGCGCTGATGTAGTTGAAAGATAACTATTCTCTTTTATTCATAAAAACAGCAACAACAACAGCAGCGATTTAAAAAAAATAACAAACGATGAAATCCAATCTTTATATCGAACATAGCTCACAGAATATCTCATTAAGGAATACTGTGGGATAAATGAGTACTGTGCAAACGGAAATTGATTAGAGCTACAACAACTTTTGTCGATTTTCTAGCTATAATTTAGACTCGATAATAACAGGTTCGATTAGGTTAACATGTGGGTCAGAGATGGCGAGAATAAAATAATAATTAACGTCTAGAGAGCTAAATATCGTGTGGATTGAAAATGTTACATCTTCCTTATGAAGAAGCCAAACCATTTTTAGAAATATCTAACGTGATTTTAAACATGCGTAATACCGATCGAAGGGCTGGCGTATGGGGATGATAGATACCAAGTAATGGCTCTGATTTGCTTTAATATGGCAAAGCCCAGGTATCCCTTGGTCCCTTTTTCATCTAAATTGTTGATACTGACCACCCCGCTGTGTCACCTACGGTAGCTACTTTCATCATCCCTTGCGCTGATATGTACCACGAGTCCACCCATGAGAACTATAAAAAATGGGTTGAGACGTCGGGTTAGTTGTCCACACTCAAAACCCGACGACCCCCGAAAACGTATAAAGGACCACAATCTGCAAACCTGCACTTGGAATGTGCACAGGCGCAGTTTTCGCTTTGGCGGATGTACTCAAGAAGTACAAAGCCGATATTATTGCCTTACAGGAAATGCGATGGAAAGGGACTGGCGTAAGTAAATCAGATGATTACTCCTTCTATTGTAGCTGCCATGAAACAAGACATGAATATGGCAGCGGATTTATGGTTAATAGGAAAATGATCTCGTCTCCAGATTCACTACAGTAGATTACCGAATAGCTATAATCCATACACATGCGAAGTTCTTCTATATCAGTCAGTATGAACAGACTGAAGACAGTTCACTAGAGCATAAAAAAGTCATATGACCACTGTACTGGTCATGACATAATAATTCTGCTAGGAGATTTTAATACAAAAATCGGAAAGGAACATATTTTTCCCCCACCGCCGGAAAATTCAGCCTCCATGAAGAAAAATTCGTCTACGGCATGAGGTTAATTGACTTCGCATTTCAAAAAAGAAAGAACAAAAAACGTGATCAAATCAAAATGTACAGGAAATTTTATCAAGGAGTAAAACACCAAGCCGAAGGCTTTGGTGCAGCCACATCTTCCTGTAGAGATGAAGATAGAAACCTGGTTACAGATACATATATTGTGTTGAGGATCTGGAAGGAGCATTTTGAAAAGCTTCTGATGTCAAATAGTGACGGTGAAGAAGATACCACAGAACCAATAATAGACGAAGGTATAGAGTGTATACCACCTAGCCGAAATGAGATCAGAAGAGCAATCAATCGACCAGCCGAACTATTCAGATTCTGGTCAGCAGCATGCACACCCTGATTAGTACAATTTGGCTAGAGGAATACATCCCCAATGATTGGGAGGCAAGACGATATGTGCCAACTTTAGAGGAATAAGTCTCCTTTCCATCGCATATGAAGTTCTATCCAGTGTGCTGTGTGAAAGACTGAAGCCAATGGTCAATGATATTATTGGACCATACCAAAGCGGCTTTAGACCAGGCAAATCCACCATTGAGCGGATTTTCACTTTGCGCCAAATCGTGGAAAAGACCCACGAAAAACACATGGACACATTCCACCTATTCGTCGAATTTAAATTCGAGCCCTTTATTACCGAACGAGGATTCAGACAAGGTGACAGTTCGTCGTGGGACCTGTTTAACATCCTGTTGGAAAAGGCCATACGAGATGCAAATGTGAACAGAAATGACACGCTGTACACCAAACTGCATATGTTACTCGCCGACATCATCGTCAATGGGTCGAATATTGAGAGCGGTAACAGCCACCTGTGAACAAATTAAGAAGGAGTCAGCCAAAGTGGGACTGACAGTAAAAAGCGAGAAGACCTAGCTGATGGTATCAACGCACAAGACGTTCAGTAGACTCGCACCAACAGTGGAACTTGAAAACTACAGCTTCGAGGTAGTGAACGATTTTATATACATCGGTACCACCATATATAAAACTAATAACATCAGCTTTGAAATCTGAAGGAGAATAGGGTTGGCCAACAGATGCTGAGCAAACAACTCAAAAGCAAGGCCACCTCCAGTCAGACCAAACTCACGCTCTATAAAAATATCGCCGTCGAATGAACTATGACCTGTACCATCTGTTCTCGAACATCGACATAGACATTGGAGCTGCAGCGACTACGTTGGCTAGGCCATGTTGTGAGAGTGGATGAGGATTTTCCCACTCAAAATGAATATAAAAGCGAGCCTACTGATGGTTCACGAAGAAGGGGAATGCCACGGCTTAAGCTCGGCTTATGGAACAACCGTTCTGTCACAAGCCACCTAGGTCAGTAAATGAACAGCAATACGTTGGGCTAATCACAAGATGTACACCCGATTTTCCTTATGAAACTCATTCTCAATACCCACTCAATTAGGATAGGAGAAATTAATATGTTAATGAGTGTTAAATGGATCTATTCCAACTTCAAAAAAAAATTATTCTTTCTTTGACAGTATAGTGTCAAAGAAAGAAACTCTTCAGCGTATTCTCCTTAGGGGCGGAAACACTATTGGTTGCTTGGTCTTAAGTCCAGCCTCACGTTTTCACATAAAAAGTATTGATTGAGGAATAGATCTGGTTGAAACAGATACAAACATGCCAAGGATCCGGAAATGAATCTGCCTTATCCATACCATAAAAAATTCTACCTCTCAAAAATCTCCCGCTTTGTTGATTGTGAATATTGCGACCAGATTATCGTTCTTCTGTATAGTATTTAGACCTGCATTTAAGACCTTTGCATTTAATCCAGTTCCAAAAGAGGAGATGAAAAACGTTTAGAGAGCACCATCCAGCACGATGCGCCTGACAGTTCATTGTCATTCAAAGCCTTAGTTAGGCCGGCAAACCTTTATTCTGGAGGACAATCCTACCTAATCGTAGTCTTTGGTGGTCAACGTCGAGAGAAAGATCCAATGACTATCGTCGATGGGCTCGTTGAAATCAGTGTAGGCAACATTGCAGAGGAATTAATTTTTATTTAAAGACTTAATTCCGGAGTTTCTGATCCAGTGCGGATCCAGGGTTTCTGATCCAATGTATACGAGAACAAAGTGGCAATAATTGATTCTTTGCAGCAGATTATTGTTCCTCCGGCGATCTCATACTCTTAATTTCCAAAGATGAGAATTTGCTTTCTTTTGGAACAGCTCCCACTAAAGTCGCTGTAATTGCTACGAGCTCTTTTTCTGACTTTTTACTCATGTTTGCCACGATTTTTCCCCTTTAACACCATAGGTCTCGACAGGAGTAGCCACTGTACGCGATGTAGAAATTCTATATATTTCTGGTCCTATTCAGTTAGCTCCTTTAATACGACTTTACGAGCATTAGGTATTTCCTGATCCGATATGCATATCATTCGAGGTATGATTTCTTTCTATACAACTGTATGCCAATTTTTAGTATGCGAAAGTAACCCCTTTTCCAACTTTCAATCCGCTTTTAGTCCACTGTACCCAAAATAAAATACAAGCAAAACCAAAAAAATATATAAGAACGCACATTAACTACATCATTGGAGACAAGTATGAGATTTTTTTAAGCATAATTGGTGGAACGTTTAGTCTGTGATCTGCTCTGCTCTACCATAGAGGGACAGTACAAAAAAGTCAACATCATCAACATTGTTATAGTTTCTGGATGTGTCCTCATCATAGTCGCCTTCACAGCTCTTCTCAACTCTGATGTTAATGTTTGTCTGTCTGTGTGGTTGTTCCTTCCTTGCTTCGAAGTTTTTTTTTCATTTGGGTCGATCGCTTAACTCTGGGGTGAAGTTATCACGATCGGCAATAAATCATCTTTTACAAACAACGCGTTACTGTCAACGATTTTACGCTTTACGCCACATATCCTATACGGATGACGACGGTGCTGATGATGATGATGTAGGAAACAAACTCACAACCGATGAAGAAGACATCTTCTTTGGGAGAAAATATATAGACGCATTGCGTTCGAAGTTGAAGTTAAACAAACAAACCAACGATTGGACAAACATAAAACATGACTTGATTGAAATGTTTCGTTGTCGCTTCACTAACCAGGGGAGAAACAACAACAACAGTACCACCTCGTCGTCGTCTCATTTCGTCGTCCTCGTCATCATCATCATTATTATCAGTCGAATAAGATCAGAAAACAACAGCTTCCAATTAATCCATGGTCAAAAGTTTGTCATGGTCGCCTATCTTTTTTCGTTCTCATCTGACTTCAACTTGACTATGGTTGATTGGTGTGCTATCCCAGCTTCGTTTTCATCGTTGGCCCCTGAATTGAGCTTATTATCCCTCCCAAAAAAATGTGTTGCATGGATTCCTCAAAAGGCGTATATGAAATCTACTGCCAATTTTATTTAATAAAACCGTTTATTTTCCTTATGCACATATTTTGGAGGACCCTACATATTTTTTGTTATCAGCATCACCAGTCATGCAGTTATTCCATACGCTGAGTAATCCCCAAAAGGCGAACAGTGGGGGAGAGGGGAACTAGAATTTGAAAAATAAATTCTTCTAAAGAGCGTTTTTTTACATAATTTGAAGACCTATACAAAGTCTTTCATCGTCAGAAGTACTGTAGAAGAACTTCTAGCTCTAGAAGACCTGTCACTAGAAGGTCTATAGAAGCCGTACCAACCTCAGAAGGTTTATAGGTCTTCTATATTCAAAAGGTCTTTAAGGGGACCCCCCCCCATTCTCGGGGTCAAAATTTTTGTTGACTTAATTCTAATATACACTAATTCAAGAATGTCTCTGCAAAATTTCAAGTAAAAATATCAAGAACTCTTGAAGATATAGCCGATTTATTGTGTCAGCATCAAGTGACGGCTGAAGGGCTTCTCAAACTTAAAACGCGTTTTTCTCTAAACATTTTTCTGCGAATGGCGGGCACGATAACTCAAAAACTAATAATCCAATCGGTTCCAAATTTTGCAACGTTTCTCTGGGAGTGTATAGCTCTCGTATGAACTAGGATAAAGCCAATCGGTGAAGATCTTCCTTATTTTTTAACTTGGTTTTTGGTAAAAAATCGGCGATTTTTCAAAAATATTTTTTCAAAGGTCCGCCATTTTGTTAATTTTGGAGCGAAGTCAATAATCCTAGTTCATACGAGAGCCAGACATGTACTCTTTCTAACACCGTTGGAATTTTCGGATTCCGATGTTCCAGTGAGGAGTTATCATGCCCGCCATCAAAAATAAGGACTTTTCTTTAATTACAAAAAACAATAACAAAATTTTTTTGTAAATTATTTTTCTTCTCTTTTAAATCTTCAATTATATATGTGCAAAGTTACAAACCTTAACAAGCATTGGTATTGATTTACCAGCCCATTGAAAATCTTGAAAAATTAAAATCGAGAATGGGGGGGGGGGGGTTCCCTTAAACAACAGAAGACCTATAAAAGGTCTTAAATGACTCAGAAGGCTTATAGAGGGTCTTCAATATTCAGAAGATTTAAAGAAGGTATTTTAAATGCTGAAGACCTATAGAAGGATTTCTAACACTATACGACTCATATAAAGTATCCTAAGTATCTTCTGCCTCCAGAACACTTATAGAAGTCCCACTAACTCCAGAATGTCCTCTATCGCGAAAATACCTATTCAAGGTCTTCTATCTCCAGAAGACCTATAAATGGTCTTCTATCTGTAGAAGATGTTCTACCTCAAGAGGACCTAGAGAAGGTCTTCTATCTCCAAAAACCGAGGAAGTCCAATAAAGGTATTATATCCGTCTTCTATCTCTAAAGGAACTGTAGAAGGTTTCCCATCTTCAAAAGCTGAGGAAGTCATATAGAAGGTCTTCATCTGTAGAAGACGTGTAAAAGCTATAGAAGACCTGTAGAACGTCTTCTATATCCTAAAGACCTATAAAAGGTTTTCTAACTCCAGAAGACCTATAATAGGTCTTCTATCTGTTAAAGATGTTCTATCTCTAGAGGACCTATAGAAGGTACTATATCTCTATATTTAGAAGACCTCTAGAAATGGCGGATATGTAGCAGGTTTTATATTTCTAGGGGACAGAAATGGTCTTCTATCTGTAGAAGACGTAAAAGTTCTTCTTCCATTCTCTAGAGGACCTGCTTTCTCTTGAGGATCTGTTGAAGTTCTTATCTCTCCAGAAGACCTATAGAAGGTTTTCTAACTCCAAACGATCTACAAACGGTCTTCTATCTGTAAAAAAGAGGACCTGTAGAAAGTCTTCTATCTCCAATAGCTGAAGAAGACCTATATAAGGTATTATATCTGCAGGCGACCTGTCCAAGGTGTTCTATCTCCTAAATACTAATAGAAGATCAATAGAACGTCTTCAACCTCTCGAAGACCTATGAAAGGCCTTCCAACTCCAGAAGTTCCACTGAAGATCTTCTTCTTTTTATAAAAGACTGAAAGAAAGTGTTCCCAGAGCCTATAAAAGGACCAATGAAGGATCTTCTGTCTCCAGATGGTGTACAAAAGCCTGTCTTTATCCAGAAGGCAAGAACAAGGCCCCCTATCTCTAGTATAACTTTTATCTCCAGCAATCTTAGGAAAAGTCCTATATCTCCATTAGAACAATAGAACATCTTCTGCCTTAACATGATGTGTAGAAGTTCTACTACATTCAGAAGGCCTCCCATCTCCATTGGAAAAATGTCTCCTACAAAAATGTATTCTTTATCCAGAAGACCTCTTAAAGGAGAAAAAAAAAATATCTTCCGTCGCAAGAGGAAATTCTTCTGGCCTTTAGAAGGTCTTTTGCCTTGAAAACACCTATATATGGGCTTATAACTTCAAAATATCTGTATGAGGTATTTTATCTTTAAAGGCCCGGTAGCGAACCTACTTAACTCCAGGAGACCTATATAAGGTATTCCATCTCTAGAAGAACTATAAAGCCTCGGAAGGCCTATAGAATCCCTTCTATCTGAGGAAGTCCTATTGAATATCTGTTGCAGGTCTCCTGGAGGCATATAAGAGTTATTCTACAGACTTATATAGGGACAATGAAAACATATAGATGGTACTACATCTCCCAAAGCCTTTATATCTGCGGTGGACCTAATGCAGGCATTCTGTCTTGAAAACATCTCTAGGAGGGCTTCAATCTCTTGAAAACCTATAGAAGTTATTTTAATTGCGATCTTCTACAATAAAATTAACCAAACATCCCCCACTGTTCTCAGCATTTTCATCACAGTCTCATTGCAAAAAAAGCGTAGTTTTGATTTTTGTTCCCCCTTTTCTACTCCTCTTTCCCCCTCCTCTCATTTCCATATGATGTCATCGTCGCAACGACGACGACATATCGTTAATCTTGTGTTTATTGTACATATTTGTCTGAAATACTTATGGATGAGATATATTGCCAGTTTGACTGGGATCTTTACCTTCCTCCATGTTTTTCCCTTTTTTTTAGTTTTCGTTTGGGTTTCACTTTTGGGGGTTAATTATTCTTATCAGTGTTGATAATTAGTAACTCTGGCGAAAGAGGCCATCTCACAACGACTAAAATAAGTAGCTTTGCAATTAACACTTCACAAGGATCCCAATGATCGCCTCGTTCGTTCGTCCACAACCAGTGTACGTGGGGATCCCATCCACACTCATTGTCGATAGAGTATGGCATAAACGCTTATCGTGACAGTTCATTAAATTTTTCATCTTCGGCTAAATTCGCTAACAATATTATTATTTTTTCTTCAAGTCGAAAATTTATAAGATTTAAAATTTTCGGAAATGATTTATGGCTTTTGGTGTGCAAAAAAATGCAAATGAACTTGGTTGGCTGGTTTGAATAAATAAATGAGGAACTAAATAAAAAGGCAAAAGGGATGGGAAACATATTGGGTATTGGGGAAATAATTAGCCAAAGCCATGCGGTATTCATAATTAGATCTGTTGTTTACGGAAGAGAACATAGGTAGACGAACTCGTTCCGATTTCCTATTTCATGGACATTTTGTATTCTTCCTCCCAACAGGGCTTCGAAAGAGACATTAACGATGAAAACCACTCTGAAGCTTATTATCCCTTAAAAATACCTGTAATCGATCCGAAGTTAGTAGGTATATTTATAATTATCCAAGTCATACAGATAAAATTTCATCAAATGAAAATACACAGTTGACACGTTTCCTTCGATAGTCACCAAATACAAGGATAAGTAAAATGGTAGAGGAGGATGGTTCAGGTCACCTGCTAGAAGTCGTCGTAATAAAAATAATATCGTGAAGACACTGGAAGTCCTTATAGGGGAGATGTAGGTAATCTATACATAGCCAATCGTACAAAAACAAGGACATTGAACTTCTATGTATCGGAAGTTGTTCAAGATGTGAAAGGCAAGTGTCAGGGTACACGAACAGTCCGGTATTGATTGTGAAGGGGTGAACCTCCAAATAACACCAATGAGGGAGCCGTAACGATAAATGCAGGCCATCAAAATAATCTTCAATAGGAGATAGACATTGTATCTTCGAACAAATTTCGAACTCAAGTTAGTTAAGAACAAAAAGCTAAAACTATAGGCATCACTTTAGCTATAGGTATTCACATTAAATTATGTATGTATTGTTCATGAGGTAGACAAGTATCAGAGCGAACTAAGATATCAACAAGGATAGTGAAGAGGTTATCAACGAACTGGCTCCCTGATTTAAGCCCGGCTTCAGCATACAGGTCATATAAATAAATTTCCATAGGAAAGAGTAGGCAGTGCAATTCGTATGGTGATATAGATATTGGATAGGACGATTCAAGAGACGTAATCAAAATGACTGGAGAAAATTGTAATAAAGGCAATTTTTCGTCGGGAGCCTTTTCAGCCCTCCTTCTCTGTCGTTATTGTGGCCCTATTTCACAATAATATCTATTAACTAATATGGTGTACATCGTTACTAACGAAAGTTGCCACGAATACACTAAATCCAACCCAACAATCTGTAATTTTCGACTCTCAAAATGGAGGTTATGGTCTTGCGGGATTAATGCCTTTGGAATGTATATGAAGAACCTAGAAGAATAAAATCAACATAGGTAAAGGTTTTTAGTTATGGATTGATTAATTTTTCACTGTTAAATTTAAAGTTCTGGAAATAATTTTTGGAATGGAATTTCTTCAGAAAAATCGAATGAGGAATATTTCTAAAGCTTGGCCTATGGTGAAGTTGTCCTTCTGGATTCTACAGACAAATTATTAACCAGATTCGCAAAAATTAGTAAAATGGCGGATCTAGGAAAACTATTTTGTGGAAAATCGCCTATTTTCGATCAAAACCCAAACTTGAAAATAGGACAGATCTTTACCGACTTGATTTACCTAGGGTAAATCATACAATAGCTATGCTCGTATCTCCAGAATAACGTGCCCGGGTATCGTGCCTGCCATCCGTATAAACACTGTTTTTGAAAAACGCGTTTAAAGTTTAAGAACAACTCATGTCATCGTTGATGCTGACATAATAAATCTGTTATATCTTCAAAAGCTGCAGAAATTTTAAGAAGACATTCATGAGGAGTTAGAGGTTCAAATTGAAATAAAAAAGAAAAATATTTTTTTTTGAAACTGAGAATGGGGTCCTTCGCAAAAACTGAACATTTGTAGTATGAGTCACTATCGTAAAAGCGGCTATATACTCAACATCCGTAAGTGTAGGTAAACACACGATTACATCTAGGAGGTTTGGTATTGCTGCAAAAGCTGTAAAACGGCCTACGGAACCAAAATGATTATAATTAGACATTCCGAGTTATTGGATGTTGACATAAATCAATGCAAACAACGCGCAAAAAATGACGATTTAGGTCCATGTTTCGGCATAACCCTCATATAGAGGTCCCGCCCAATTTTGGATATAAGCCCATTATTTCATCCCGATATTTTTTTACTATCCAAATATTCTTCAAAACTGTACCTAACAATATTCCGGAGAATAATCTCAAAGACCTTCTGCTGGATGTGGTATCCTTCCAAATTTATACTTCCTGTAATAGAGTCCCCAAGAATAGGGTTCTTTCAGTTTACCTTAATATTTCTGTAGAAAACACTTTGAAGGCTCCAGTCGTGTATTGTTTGCCTATAAGAGAGTCTATGTTTATAATTCCAATAGAAGACTCCCTAAACCAATTTTTTGTCAAAAATGGGATCTTTCCTGTCACAAAAATTATCTGAATATATAGAAGCACTTCCTTTTTTAAAGAAATTTTAATTCTATGTAATACCCTTTATAGAAGGCCTCTAATTGTTTTCTCTACAAAAGAGTTTCTAGGTTTTCTTATAAACACATTTAGTAACCAGAATAATGATCCTATGCATAAGTCGCATATAGTGCGGCAGGGACGAACGCAGGGGCCCTCTTCAAAAAGACATTCGGTAACGTCCATTGAGTCACAAATAAAATATGAAAAAAGAGAACATTTCATATAAAATAGTTCGATCGATTGTCTTGGATCGCATATTCAGATTTAGCATAAGGTGAAGACTGCGTCTTATTTTCAAATAAAGGAGGGTGCGGAAAGGGCAACCACTAAGACCCAAAATTACTTCTGTCGCACCCATGTACGTGTTAATAGAAATAATAGGAGAATACATCCAGAAGTCGATTGTTGAAGAAATGAAAAGTGATGTACGCTTTCGGTTTTAGGGGATGAAACTACGGATATTTCTGGAAAAGAGCAGCTATCAATATGTTATTGATTTCGATAAGGTATCTTAAAAAAATCAAAGAATATTTCCTTGTTTATCGACCGCCATAACAAACACAATAATCAGGTTGGGTTTGGATACAACATTTTTCTCAGGCTGAATTTTTCGTAATAAAATTCTTTTTGTCATTTTACACAGAAAGGTCTAGGTTGATTTGACCCAATGAATATTAACCTTCCAAAACAGACATTCTAATTGTCGGCCAGATTCTCTTTCTCATGTGATGTGTTGTGATGATCGGCGTATAACTTAAGCCAAAGGAAGAGCGACTTGAAAAAATTACACATATATCATGTTTTTCTTCCATTTCATTCCCTAAATATCATCTGATCGTCTCCGAAAATTATGGGCGTCATCCTTGATCATTACCGTAACTTCGTGTAAAATTTCTAATCGATCAGCGCGAAAAATAACCACCATCTATTGTGGTAGAATATGTAGATCTCCCACATCTGAGAACTCTCTCATCTGAGTACATACAATAATAAATTTGGTATCAATTTTAAGGTCAACCACTCCGCTTTGATGTACTTTTAACTTATCGGGTCTATATCCCTCAGGAGTACATATATTCTCCATAGAATACAAATTTTTTCATTTTTCACATAAAAAGTCTGGTTCCATTTGACCCTCTTTATATTGACCGATCTTCATCAAAACAGTCATGTTTATACTATGATCAGGCCCCGGATCATAATTGTGGTCTCTAGAGCGATCATAAAAACAAAACAAAAAATATTAATAGAGTCTTCATTGGACAGAACCCTCCCTACATGCAAATATTGGGGTGTGAAAATGTTTGTGTTCAGCCGAGTACTCCATTCATTTATATTAGATTGGAGAAAAATAACTTATTATTTATATATGAAATATAGAACTTTATTTAACATGCTTCGGAATGTCCGATTTGGCCAAATATGCACCTTTGTTGTATGATTTGTTGCCATTTAAAAAATAATTCCATAATGCCTCTAATAGAAGTCCTGCTCTCTATTTGCAAAAAAAAACTCTAGTAGTCGATTTTCACAATCCTCCCTAGATACCGATATTTTTATCATTAAAGCTCTCGAAGTTTCTGACGGTCTAGCGTTGTCCAGGTGGAACAAGGCGCATCTCATGTTGGCCAATTCTGGCCGTTTCTTGCCAATTGCAAATTGTTCAAAACAGTTTTATGGTCGCTCCTGTGCGCTGTTACGACGGCTAACATGCCGGTCAAATTCGATAATTTCTCCGATTTTATCGAAATTTTCGACGACCGGCCTACCTGTGCGAGGTGCATCTTTAACATCAAAAATTTCTGAACGGAATCTACGAAACCAAAATTGCACATAATTGGCAGTTACAGTATCGGAACTTTAAACACCATTCACAATTTTAGCCGATTGGCTTGTATTTTCGCCTTTGTCAAAAAAAGTTTAAAATTTGCCAAAATTTCTCTTTGTTCACTTCCATTTTTAACACCCTATATAATTCACAACTGAATGTACTGCGAGAAGTCACCCTTCCAACGAACAAAAATCTGAAATTGTTTGATCGAGAAATCTACTAGTACAGCCATCTGCCGAAAGAATAATGGATTTTACCTCAACCTATTATCTAATTTACAAACATATTCCTTTTATAGGGATGTGTAAACAGATTGAGTACACATTTGAACTCAAACACCATTCTCAATTTTAACCGCGTATGCAAAGTTTGGACCAGATTTATGCCTCACTAGGTTAGTATCAGCATTAACTAGACCGACTAACAGACTTTACTAAATCGATTCCAAATTGTCTGAAGTTTATTTTGCAAATGACGCTGAACCTAAGTGATCGTATCAAAGTGTCATTATCCTTAATGCTGAGAGTATAAAAGTAATATTAATTCGTAGTAGGGAATCGAAAATACGTAGTATTTCCCATCGTGAAACATTTTGCCAAAGCCTAAATTAACAATGATCTTTAATGTATTTTTTGCATTTCACGAAATGTCCCCTCTCATATTTTGGTCACGACAATTAACAATAAAAAATACACCTTAATTTTCACACCTATCAATGTCATGTTACGCCTTAGGGGATCTTATTAGGCGGTGTTCAGTATTCTCTGTGGTGACACGAAAGCTTTTTTCTGGCATGCAGTTCTCTCTTTTCTTTATGGCATAATGCGACACATTTCATACCTTAATGAACACCAAAAATAAAAATTTAGCTAAAGATTAATTAATTTCAGCAGTAAATGACACCTTTATTCCAACCCCTCTGCATACAAACACACACATACATATGTATGTATTTGCAATATTAATTTTTGTACAATTATGTACTTTCCAAAGAACGTGAAAAGTACTCCATGGCTACTCCATCCCACAGACATTTCATAATTGTGACACAACATCGTTTAATCTTCGTGGTTTTACATTGCCACAGTAGCAGCAAATGGCGGAAGGAATAACAATTTGATGTTGTTGTTCTTGTTATTGTTGTTACCTTTTTCGCGGTTTTGTTTCATTTATTGGTCATTAATAATCGTCACCAGCAGCAGCAGCCAGCAGTTGTTTCGGTTTCTGTTTCGTTTTGGGGCACAAAATGGCGAACAGCCGGAACAGTTGCATTTTATTTTTAGTTGGTTAGTTTGGTTGCTTGCTATTTATTTTAATGTTTTTTGGTATTTGCGTTTTAGCCACGTTGTCAAGGTGGACATGGCTTTTAATTAATTAACTTGCCCCGAAATCAATTTATCAGAATTTATCATTCACGCCAGTGTCCTATCAGGGGGTCAAATGTTTGTTGTGACCAGTTGTGGCTCGTTTCACTTGCATCTCGTTCTTATTCGGTTAGTCCTTTAATGGTTAGGGCGTCCAAATGTGCTGATCCTGCCGATAACAACTTCATTAACTGAAATAATGAGCCACACCACAAGAAAAATTAACCATTAAATAAACATGAACTTTTGTTGTAAAGGAATTGTATGAATAAGTATATTTTTGGGGAATGGAAGTATCCTACGGTAAGTTGGGAATTAAAAATTACAAAGTAATTTATTTTTTAAACGCATTATAAATTATAACGATACGGTAATAACCGGCTGATCGAAAATATGCAGATCAGTTTTTCTTCTTCCCCCGTAGTTATGTGAAATGCAACTCTGCTCCGATCAAATATCCTTCTCTAGTAGATTTTGAGAGAATTGGTTTACGAAAGTGAAACAAAACAAGTTCCGTGTTTTGTTTCACTTTCAAAAATCTTCATATGGAAAATCATTGATTTTATTGTCAGTTTAATCGACCCACTAAAGCTTTGTGACTACATATCGCACCAAATTTACACTGTTGTACATTAAACCTCAATCAATTATCGATTCGTCGCCATTCGCAGCAATTGGCTCTCTGTTACTCAAAAACGTGGAAAATTTTGCGGAAGGATTAAGGTGTGAAATCTGGTTCAAGAATTGAAGCCGAACAACCTACCGCAACGAAAAAATTCAAACAATTTCTCAATGGGTACGAAAATATTCAGATTTGTCGATTTGATGTGAATATCAGTCAAAAGAATTGGAAAATCTGTGAATGCATGCAGAAACCAGTGAGCAAAGCAGTATAGTCGGACGGGGCCGATCATATGATACCCTACACAATTACCACAACAATCTTTCTATCTGCGGTTCTATATTTTGAGCTTGGACAATATATCGCAATATTTGAACCCTCTTGGCCGATTATAGGTCAACAACTCCACTTTCTAACACTGGCATACTTTCCAATTCTTGTTGTTCCAAGGTGTATATTTACGACATAAAATAAAAATTTGGCCACTTTAGGTTTTGGTCGATTTGACCCTCATCTAAACCGCCTTTCTAAGTATTTTGTTAGATCCCTTTCACCGTGTAAATATGTGATGTTCGGCATATAATAATGGACTCTAGAGCGACTAGATATTTTGAAAAATTTTCATTGCATCCAACAAATATCATCTCAACATCACATGTGTCTTTGACCATAAACGGAACTTCAAGTAAAATTTCAAAGCAATCAGCGTGATATTTCCGCTCCATATTGGGGTAATAGTAACACAAAATAATATAATAACACACAAACACCTTTAAATACTTACGTATAACGCCCACATCCGACTGCATTGTCACAATTTGTCATCAATTTACCTGCTAAACATTGACCGATCTTCGCCAGATTCCCTTCCTGGTGTAAAGTTGTTGGCCAATTTTATCCCCTAAATATTAACCGATCATTATCGAATAAAAACAATAAGGGTCTTCTTTGGCCAGAACCCATCCTTCATGCAAAATTTCGTGACAATTGTTCCATAACTGTGGACTGTCTAGATCGACTCAGCTAGTCGAGATACGACGATCGTTCTAGTATCTTTCCCATAAAGGTGGGTCTAGGACCAATATTTCGCAGCGTTATAAACTCTTGGAGCTGAAGAAATCCATAATCCATGTGTATGGTATAAAAATCACAGTTTGGTGTGGTTTATTGGCTTCTTTAAAGATGCTGAGAATCGTAGTGGTAAATGGTGGCCTTGCATTTTCACACCAAATGCAAGAGTCTGACTTGCATGACGTGTGGGGATATGTCATAATTCTGAGTGTATAAATATTACCAAAAACTAGTTGTGTGAACGGCCTAAAGTGTTAAAGCATATGTTGTTCGTCCATTCCTCCAAAAAATAATGTTTACTGCTAAGACCAATTTCTATCGCCGTATTCATATAGCATAACTGTCGTATCTGAGACTCTAGACTAGTGCTGGGCAAGCATAGGAACTGGTGCCCTTGTTTACATGGATCAATAAGTTCGCTCTCTGCGTTCTCTTTTAGCAAGTCATTTCATATGGACGTTTCTCATTTATTCTCCGAGCATATTCTCTCTGCACACCCCTACTCTAGACTTCCAAGTTTTTTTTTAAGCTTCTCCATCCTCTTCCAGTTATTGGTTGATGTACATTATGGTCCGGGTGCATTGAGCCTTACTTTTTGAGATCAAAAGTTAGGGTTAATAGAGAGATGAAAACTTAAAAATACCGGAAATTATATGAGACCTTTATAGGGGGCTAAGTCGGACCATTGACGTATATTGAGAATGTTCTCCAGAGATGCTTTTCACCCTCCAAGAATTCGAAATGCCACATGGTGGGAAATACACCTAAAACCTTCAAAACACAAGAAATGCGATGAGTCATTTGTGGGGATCTGTAACAAATCGCGGGCCGATATATTCTATTGGTAATACCAAATACTATCCTCCTGGTAGTAGCAATTTATGTGAAAAATTTCAAAGCTCTATTAAAAATAAAAAAGAGCAACCGACCGGGTGAGTCTTCGAAGACGAGCCAAATCCAACGAAGTATGAAGAAGTCGCCAATTTCTTACGGAAAACTATCCATTTAGCAATTTTTTACCTAATCAGCCTAGGACGGTCAATCCTGAGGGGTACACCACAATTTATTTGGAGAAATGCGAAAAACGATGATTGTGTATCACGCATCTGCTCCAACCATCACCTTTTTGACCGGCCAAGATGTGGACTAACTTGGCAGCCAATGACATCTTTTCAATTCAACATATGAAGATAAAATGCCCGGTCAACGATTTCCGAAGTTAGAAGATACTGTATACCGTGAAAGATTCTGCATTCAAAAATCAAATTTTGGAGGTGACTCCATATAGGTGGAAAATGCGCTTCGGCAATTTGTTTGAGTACATGAAAAATTTCATAAATCAAGCTGGAGAATATTTCATAATCAAAAAATCTATATTTTTAAATCCAATATTAGGCTAAGGGTATGTCCGATTTGATCCAAACTGTACACTTCGGTCCACTCCTTCTGATACCTCCCCCACAAAATGGTCAAAATTGTGCTATAATATCATGCGAACATCAAAGTCAAGCCAAACTTTGCACAACCTAATATTTTTTGAGAATACCTGTATATTATTGGAATATGGGGCTTGTCGGTACACCCGTACTAGTACCTCCCCCACAAAAGGCCAATATTTTGAAGATGGGGCTTATCGGAACACCCGTTCTAGTACCTTCCCCATAAACAGCCAATATTTTGAAACTCTCTAAATCTTATATGAAACAAACTTGGGTCATTGTAATATTTTTACATAGCCTAAATCGAGTCCTAAGATGGGTCAACTCGTTCTGGTACGTCCCTCACAATCTGTCAAAATTTTAAACATTTTTAAACCAAAGCAATAGTGTGGAATGTCCGATTGCTCATCGTTTCTTTCAAACTTACTTCAAGTTGAAGGATGGGGCCAACCGTTCCACTCGTTCTGGTAACTCCCACACAAAATAATCAACAATTTCCTTATAATAAATTTTATAATATCATCCGAACGGACTATCCGATTTAAACTAAACTTTGTACAACATAATATTTTAAGCATGCCTGTACATTGATGGAAGATGGGACTTAACAACCTCATTTGAAACCTCTTCAAAGATGGTAACTCTTAAAAAAATATATACCTTATATAAAGCGAAACTTTAAACTTGTATTTTTTCCGTAGACCTCCATTAACCATAGGTTACTACTTAGGACATTGAATAAATCAAAAACTTTTTTTGTCTGTTTTTCTAGTCGCTCATAAAGCCTCGATTATGAACCGAACATAGCAATCGCCTTTTTGTATTGAAAATTCAAAAAGTCGAAGTCGAAATTTGATCTTTGAGGAAATCGCAAAGTCGACTTTTCACGATCGACTTTCAATTTTCTTCATAAATACTCAATTTGTTTTCACAAAGCCCAAATTGCCCAAAAATTACACATTCCAGAACTTTATTTTATTTGTTGCCTACAATTCATATAAAAAATCAAATTTACAGTCCATTTCGAAAATCGGTTTTGGACTGTTTTGTCAAAATCGAAAAGTCTGAAAATCTACTTTTTGGTAAAGGCAAAAATCGTCTAAAGTCGACTTTTGCATGAAGTTGGGGTTATGGTCAATTACGGCATCTATAGTTTTCAGTGGTGATCGGATGATATATAGGGGATGGCATAGACCAAACTTTTTTGTCTGTTCTTCTAGATGCTCTAGAGTTCATAATTATGGCGCCAACGTCACGAATTGTACTCTTAGAAGAGGTTCCGCTAACGAAGAAGCATGGCTCTTTTGCTGATAATCCGTCAATATTTCACGGGTCAAATTGGTTGTCTAGAGTATCATATGATCGACGACTTCCGACATTACTGCTCTGCTCGCAGGGGTTTAAATAAACATATTATACAATTCTACCCCATTGTACCAAATACTACTTAATCTATATGTTCCAACTATAAAAAGGTGTTGCAATAAGTTATGTTCATCACCTAATGATTCATTAGGTCAACGTATGTGTGTTTTTTACTATCGACATCATCTTGGACCTCTAATGTACAACAAATGTTACTCCACATCGAATGACAATCTAACACCAGAAATCAACTTAATCAAGTCATTTTGTCCTCCAGCTAACCAATTACCAGTGACAATACATGAATAACATTGTCCTCTAATGTTGGCACTTAATAAATTTCTTCACACAGTCTTTGGCATCATCATCTCCCCCCTTCTTCAAAGAATTCAACATAACTTTTTGGCAATTTATTATGGTGCAGTTTAAATTTGACATATTTTTTCATTGGTTGACAGAACACCAAAAAAAACCGCAGGCACCATCACAACAAAAATGGTAGAATTAATGAAACACCAAAGAGGATGGATGGCAACTAGGACGTCGATATTGTCGACACTAGCACACTTTAGTGCTGCGAGAAAAGAAGGAACAACTTAAGGATATCCTACTGTTCGGTATTTTTGTGTAGCAGGTGTTTGTTTTATTATCGGAATCGTTGCTCACTTCCAAGACAGTAACAAAAAAGAACGCCATCAACAACAATAAAGAACTATCAAACCACACCAGCAGTAGTCTCCTCATTTGTTAGTTCGTTTCAATTGCAACACCAAATAGAAATGGTGGTGGTGGCGGTGCAACATTTTAGATACAATATGTTTTATGCCTGGTTGTGTGGTACCTATTTGAATGTTAGTTTGTCGAGGCTTAGCTGAAAGTCACGTCATCTTAAGCTGAAAGAAGAACAGCTGAAATGCCTTATTGTCCGTTGTTAATATTTGCCAGTATGGCGAGACAATGTCGATTTTGTTTGCTTGCAGAAGCAGCAGCAAGTACTCCACTCGGAATGATGATAAGAATTTACTGATAAAATTGTTTAATCATGTTTCGCTTCAAATAACATTTCCATTTCATCCCTAGATGAAAATAGTTTCAATGTTTGTTATGTTGTAAGCATTAAATATTTACTGTTGCCAGTAGCATGCAAATAATAAACATTACATTTTGATGTCAATGTTTGCTGGGTTGTGATGAATACATCAATGATAACACTCGTTGCTTTTTTTAAGATTAAGGTCTTATATTTAAGCCATTTTAATGGCGTGGATTTTTTAAAGAATATTTTTTCAAGGACCATCCAACAAGGCGCGGATTTTTTAAAGAATATTTTTTCAAGGACCATCCAACAAGGCGTGGATTTTTTAAAGAATATTTTTTCAAGGACCATCCAACAAGGCGTGGATTTTTTAAAGAATATTTTTTCAAGGACCATCCAACAAGGCGTGGATTTTTTAAAGAATATTTTTTCAAGGACCATCCAACAAGGCGTGGATTTTTTAAAGAATATTTTTTCAAGGACCATCCAACAAGGCGTGGATTTTTTAAAGAATATTTTTTCAAGGACCATCCAACAAGGCGTGGATTTTTTAAAGAATATTTTTTCAAGGACGTCAGATTAGGTTTTACTTTCATTCATAATGACTTAGCTCAATTAGCAATTGTCACATAAAAACTATACACATTTATATATTTGCAATCAGTCCATGATTTTATCAAGCTGGCAAATCTTTACTACTTAATGCAAAAATCGAATTTTATTAGCATTTTCAACTGGAAAATGTTTCCAATATGTGCAAAAATTTATAATTAAAATTTTATTACATTAAAATATTGCAAATGAGTTAATTGGAAGTACAGTCGGACCTTCATAATACATAATGGTGGCCCAATTTTTCATGTATATTTAAGCAGTAATTAATAAAAAATTTAGTGTCATCTCGCCTAATTAAGAATTTTTGAACTACTCGGAAGTTCAAATCAGTTAATTGAGGCCCCACTGTAACATTTATATTAAATCGACGTTGTTTGCTTCGTCAAAACCTGTATAAATAACAATTTGCTATGAGTTCGTTGAGTCATTTCAACTCATTCATTCCGACACAGTTGGACTACACGATTAGTTTATTCGAAACGTCATTTTAATTATGGATTTTTATTCGGAAAATGTAGTAAACATATATTCAGCGGTACAATTAAAAACCAGTTAAAAATTCCGACTTAATTTGAAAAATAACTATATTGATAGTCGGAGAGAGAGGGAGAGCAAGAAGAGAGTCATAAGTGCAAATATTTACCGTATTCTCTAAATAATTATTTTAATTGAAATATTTTTTATTTATTTTCAGAATACCCCAGATGAATATTCTTCCCGAAGATTTTCGTTCTGTTTTTCCAGGTAAGAACATTGTTTTCATTTTTTAATTAATGTTGAGGCGTAGATTTTTAAAACTAGATTTTTTCCAAGGACCATGAGGCGTAGATTTTTTCCAAGGACCATCAGGCGTAAATTTTTAAAAGTAGAATTTGTTCCATGAGGGCGTGGATTTTTAAAAGTAGATTTTTTCCAAGGACCATGAGGCGAGGATTTTTAAAAGTAGAATTTTTTCAAGAACCTTAAGCTTGGATTTTTAAAAGTAGATTTTTTTCAAGGACCATGAGGCGTGGATTTTTAAAAGTAGATTTTTTCCAAGGACCATGAGGTGTGGATTTTTAAAAGTAAAATTTTTTCAAGGACCATGAGGTGTGGATTTTTAAAAGTAAATTTTTTCCAAGGACCATGAGGCGTGGATTTTTAAAAGTTGATTTTTTCCAAGGACCATGAGGCGTGGATTTTTAAAAGTTGATTTTTTCCAAGGACCATGAGGCGTGGATTTTTAAAAGTAGATTTTTTCCAAGGACCATGAGGCGTGGATTTTTAAAAGTAGATTTTTTCCAAGGACCATGAGGCGTGGATTTTTAAAAGTAGATTTTTTTCAAGGACCATGAGGCGTGGATTTTTAAAAGTAGATTTTTTCCAAGGACCATGAGGCGTGGATTTTTAAAAGTTGATTTTTTCCAAGGGCCATGAGGCGTGGATTTTTAAAAATAAATTTTTTCCAAGGGCCATGAGGCATGGATTTTTAAAAATAGATTTTTTCCAAGGACCATGAGGCGTAGATTTTTCGAAAGAATATTTTTCCAAGGACCATGAGGCGTGGATTTTTAAAAGTTGATTTTTTCCAAGGACTATGAGGCGTGGATTTTTAAAAGTTGATTTTTTCCAAGGACTATGAGGCGTGGATTTTTAAAAGTTGATTTTTTCCAAGGACTATGAGGCGTGGATTTTTAAAAGTTGATTTTTTCCAAGGACCATGAGGCGTGGATTTTTAAAAGTTGATTTTTTCCAAGGACCATGAGGCGTGGATTTTTAAAAGTTGATTTTTTCCAAGGACTATGAGGCGTGGATTTTTAAAAGTTGATTTTTTCCAAGGACCATGAGGCGTGGATTTTTAAAAGTTGATTTTTTCCAAGGACCATGAGGCGTGGATTTTTAAAAGTTGATTTTTTCCAAGGACCATGAGGCGTGGATTTTTAAAAGTAGATTTTCAAGGATTACTGTTATTTAATCCTTTCAGAAATTCTGGAAGATTTACAAGATATTGTTCATGACTATGGACAGCACGAAACATTCCTGTGGCTTAAAAGGGTAAAGTGATTTTGATACAATTTTATCCACTATTTTGTTTTTATTAAAATTATAAAAGCAATAATTTAGGCTTTGGAATATAATTTCCAAAATGCAAATATGAAAATTGCCCAGCTCTCAATTCGTACCTACGAAGAACTAGTTAAGTCGCAAAACTTTAAATCTCCCAACCTGAAACATGCCTACATTTTGGCATGGTGTGCTGAAATTTTTAATATTGCCATCTTAATATTTGACGATGTCCTCGATAATGGTGAAATGAGGAGGGGTATTCGCTCTTGGCATCGCCTGGAGTCTATTGGTCTCAACGCAATAAATGATGCCTTTATAATGGAACAAATGATATATGCTTTGCTTAAGAAACATTTCTCTCATCTGGAATGTTATACCAGCATATCGTGGAATTATTTCGTGAAGTTTCATTGCGTTCGGCATGTGGTAAACATATGGATGTTATGTATTCGAATAAATCTGTGACAGAATTCGATCGGGTGAATTACAATAAAATGGCTATAAATAAGGGATCGTATTATAATTTTTATTTGCCATTTGCTTTGGCAATGTATTTGGCTGGGTAAGTACTAAATCATGTGAATTTTAATTATTTGTATTTATATCGAAACTCATTAGTCTTTCAGATCCCAAAATCCTCCAACAAAGCATGGACATCTTCTCGGAAATTGGTTTATATTTCCAAATACAAAATGATTTTCTAGATTGTTTTGGCAATATTCAGAATAGTGGTAAAATTGGTACTGACATTGAAGATAAGAAATTTTCTTGGCTGGTCGTTACTTGCCTGGAACTGGCAAATGAGGAACAGAAAGAAATTTTAGTGGAGTGTTATGGTTCTAAAGGTAATAACAAAATTGGGATTTAAATTTTATTGTTTTATCAGAAATCGTTTTTCTTTTAGATCCCCATAAAGTCGAAAAAGTGAAAGGCTTGTACAAAGCCCTAGATTTGCCAAGCATTTATTATACCTATGAGAAAAAGTCTTACGACAGGACTAAAGCTCTTATAAATAACTTATCGAATGGAGTGCCACAAGAAATATTTTTAGATATTTTAAATAAAATTTATCAATGCGTTTTCTAAAGACTCAATTACAAACCTCAACAATTTTTTTCAATGGGTACCAGTGCCTTAGGTCTATATTTAAGTGTTTTAAAAATCAGTGTTCATTGACTATGAGGCATAGATTTTTAAAAGAATATTTTTCAAAGGACTTTAAGGAGTAGATTTTTAAAAGATTATTTTTCTCGAAGGACTATCAGTGCGTAGATTTTTAAAAGAATATTTTTTTCGAAGGACTATCAGCCCGTAGATTTTTAAAATATTTTTTTTAAGGTTTTTAATATCTTTTTCAATGACCATGAGGCGTAGGTTTTTAAAATAATATTTTTTAAAGGACTAGACGTAGACGTATGAGGCGTAGATTTTTTAAAGAATATTTTTTTAAAGGACTAGACGTAGACGTATGAGGCGTAGATTTTTAAAAGAATATTTTTTTGAAGGACTGGACGTATGAGGCGTAGATTTTTAAAAGAATATTTTTTTGAAGGACTAGACGTATGAGGCTTAGATTTTTAAAAGAATCTTTTTTTGAAGGACTAGACGTATGAGGCATAGATTTTTAAAAGAATATTTTTTTGAAGGACTAGACGTATGAGGCGTTGATTTTTAAAAGAATATTTTTTTGAAGGACTAGACGTAGATTTATAAAAGAATATTTTTTTGAAGGACTAGACGTATGAGGCGTAGATTTATAAAAGAATATTTTTTTGAAGGACTAGACGTATGAGGCGTAGATTTATAAAAGAATATTTTTTTCGAAGGAGGCGTAGTACTTTAACAGAATATTTTTTTTTGAAGGAGGCGTAGTACTTTAACAGAATATTTTTTTCGAAGGAGGCGTAGTACTTTAACAGAATATTTTTTTTGAAGGAGGCGTAGTACTTTAACAGAATATTTTTTTCGAAGGAGGCGTAGTACTTTAACAGAATATTTTTTTCGAAGGAGGCGTAGTACTTAAACAGAATATTTTTTTTTTTCATAGGACTATGATGCGTAGATCTTTAAATGAATCTTTTTGAAGGACTATCAAAGTGTAGATCTTTAAAAGAATATTTTTTCTAAAGGCGTAGATTTTTTAAAGAATATTTTTTCGAAGGACTATGAGCCGTAGATTTTTAAAACAATATATTTTTCGAAGGACTGTGAGGAGTTGATTAAAAAAAAAATAATATTATTATTGAAGGACTATGAGGCGTACATTTAAAAAATAGTTTTTTCGAAGGACTATGAGGCGTAAAACAATATTTTTTCGAAGGAATATGAGGGGTAGATTTTTTTCGAAGGACTTTTAAAATATTTTTTTTCGAAGGACTATCCGAAAGGAATATGTTTTCAATGACGTTGAGCCGTAGGTTCTGAAATATATATTTTTAAGGACAATGAGCCGTAGGTTCTGAAAAGTATATTTTTAAGGACAATGAGGCGTAGGTTTTGAAAAAAGACGTTCCAGCCTAGATTTTGGAAAGATTTTTTTCAAGAACTATCAAGCGTATATTTTTTTTGAAAAATGTTTATTTATGAACTATGCAGATCACATTTTTTAAGCATTATGAAGCATTGATTTCTTTAAGATATTTTGTCAAGGACTATCAGACTTAGATTTTTAAAATAATATTTTTTTCAGGGACAATCTAGCGGAGATATTTTAGGAATATTTTTTTAAAAAATATCAAGCATCGATTGCTTCAAAAATACTTATTTTCAGTACCTACAACGTAATTTTATTAAGAATTCTTTTTCAAGGACTATCAGGCACAGATAGGCTTAAATTTTTTATTAGAAGATATTAAATTTAAAAACATCTTCACATATTATCAAGTGCAGACTTTTTAAATAACACTTTTTTCATAGACTATTATTAATTTTTTTTTTAAAGATCATTTTAAGGTACATAGTCCATAGTCCTTAAAAAATATTGTTTTAAATTTTAACGCAGTTTTTTGCATAGTTTTGAAAATCTTAGATTTTTATAGAATATATTTTTTTCAAACACTACAGAATATTTTTGTTAAAAGAACTATCTAGTCGTAACCAGGATTTTTATTCGAGACATCGTAAAATTTTAAATATATTTTACGATTAATTGTTCGATATACGATATAACCCCCTAGTGGTGATTAGTATAATTACAAAAAATTTGTTTTGGTTGGTGTCTTTGATATGAGTAATGTCATTTAGCACCATGCAACAAAAGGTGGCATTTTAGTATATATCGTAAAGTAAGAGAAAGTCACACCGAATATTCGATGATTTAAGCCGAAGATTACTCATTGTTTTGATACTCGTAAACATTATGAAAAAAATGTATAAAAAAATCAACTATCAAATACCTTAAAGTAACTAGAATCGTTTTGGTTTGTCAATAAAATTCAGGGCTGAAAAATGCATGACTTGGTTTTATAAAATATACCGAATATTTTTCCAATGAATAGCCAAATTTTTAACATTTTATAGTATCAAGTTATAAATTATAAATACAATTCTCATTATTTCTCATTTAAATATTACAAAGACAATTATCAGTATTTTAATATTTCCCTTCATAATTATTTTTTAATTACCATGAATTGTATAAATGATTACAGCAAATTGTAAATCATTTAAACTGCATTTACTTATATGCCCACTAATTAATATTTATATTTAACAATGCTTTTATAATAATGACGATGCCATGTTTCTATATTTTTTTCATCATTTTTATAAATATGTATTTCCTGGGAGTGGAAACCCCAAATTCTTTCACCAAAAGTTCATTCGGGACGAACTCTTTACAACTACCACCATAAAAGAACCGGAAGCAGTTAAAAAAAAATAAACACCATATACAGACAACCTTATGATTGATCTAGGTTTTATAAAAATATTTCAAAAGCAATGAGCGGAGCAGTATAGTCAGTCGGGGTCGACCATATGATACCCTACACAACTTCCACGAAAATATCAGAATATAGAATCACAGAAAATATCACTTTCTGTGATTTTATATTCTGAGCTTGGGCAATATATCGCGATATTTGCACCCTCTTGACCGACCAGATGTCAACAAAGATTACTAATGGTCAGTGCAGCCCTTCTAATTACTTGTCCATATTCCCTTAATTGTGATTTCGGCTTTCAATTGTGGTTTTTTAGTTTTTGCTCCACCTCATCCCAATATTATTATCTGTTCATCACCGAAAATTAAACCTGGGTCTTCATACCTGGATTCTCATGGAAAATTTCAAAGCGATTAGCGCTATACTTTCGCCCTCTAGTGTTGTTATGTGTTACTAAATATTATCTGAAATATTTAAGTGTAACTCCTACATCCGAGTATATACATCAATATAATTGGTTTCAATTTAAAGGTCAAACACTCCTCTTGGGTATACTATCAATATAAATTTCGTCTGGAGCGACCAGAAAACCCGACAAAATTGTCTTCATTGGCCAGAACCCAACCTACATGCAAAATTTGGTGAAGATTGGTCCATAACTGCGGCCTGTATCATGTTTACAAATTATAATGGACAGACGGACGGACACACATGTCTAGATCGACTCAGCTAGTCGAGATATGACGATCGGTATACATAAAGGTGGGTCTAGGACCAATATTTCGCGGCGTTACAAACTCTTGGGGCTGCACATAGCTATAATACCCTGACAACATGGTTGTGTAGGGTATAAAATGTTTGGGCAACTCAAACATTCCGTTCGCATTATAATCAACATAAATGTTTTCTCAAATGTTAACCTTGTTTTTTATGATATAACATTACTAGTGAATTGACTGAGTCTTCAGTCGTCATCAGTCCGACGAACTCATATTGTATGAGGAAAGAAGAAAATACTCGTTAAGTTCAGCAGGGCTAAACATTCTATAACTCCACCAATAAGTGTCTACCTTTTTATTTTAAATACCTGTAATCGTTCGAAACCTTTCTATGTGGTGGGCTATGGTAAATTTTGGTAGGATGATTTTACCCCAATGAAAACGAAATTAGAACCAATTCTATTAAAATCATACCCATAGTCCTCATAATACCGGATAATTGGACATGAACATAAAAAACATATTTGGTCACTTTAGGTTTTGATTGATTTGACCATCGAAATATTGACCGATCTAAAACGCCGTTCTATGTATTTGGTCAGATCCCCTTCACCGTGGCCTCTAGAGCGACTAGAAAATTTAACAAAAATAAAGTTGCAACCTCTAAATCCTATCTCTAAATCGAATCTCAATAACACCGAAAATTATAGGAGTCGTCCAAGACCATTGACGGAACTTCATGTACAATTTCAAAGCGATCAGCGTGACTTTTCCGTTCTTTAGTGGTAATAATAGTAATACTAAACAATATCAGAATACGAAGATCCCTGTAGATATTTACGTATGAATCCTACATCCAATTACATACAACAATATAATTGGTATCAATTTAAAGGTCAATCACTCCTCTTGGATATATTATTGTCTTTCCTTCTGGAGTAAATACATACAACCGATATTATAAACACAAAAGTCTGGGTCCATTTGACCCGCTAAATATTGACCGATCTTCATCAAAACAGTCCTGCTCATTCTTTGACCAGATTCCCTTCCTTGTGTTCCCTTCGTGATTACAAATTATAATGGACAGATGGACGGACATACATGGCTAGATCGACTCAGCAAGTCGAGATATGACGATCGGTATACATAAAGGTGGGTCCAGGACCAATATTCCGCGACGTTTCAAACTCTGCACAAAGCTAGAATACCCTGACAACAAAGTTGTGTAGGATATAAAAACCGTTGTTATGTCCGATCTAAACATGGATCTGAGTCACAAAGTTTTCATAAGGAGATTGGGACTTTAAAAAAAATTCCGAAAACAGGCTAGCACATTTATACTGAAGTTTTTTCTACCCTCAGCCTTTGCTACGGCTAAAATGTACCTCATCTGAAACATGGTTTTTGGCCACATTTTAGTTTCGACCAAATCCGTATTTTTTCCAAACATAAATCAAATTCGAAACACTGGTTCTGGTGACTCCTCCACAAAGAGTCAAAAGAGTCAAAAACCAAGCCAATGTGATATTTTGACGGAACAGGAACCTCAAGCACCATCGTCCATAATTTAACATATTGCTTGGTCGATTCAAGCAGTCGAGTGAAGGCAATTGGTATACCAAAAGGTCTACGACAAATATTTCGAGGTGTTTCAAATATTGTTATTACATTATTCTTAGCAATATTTTAAACGTCAACTTTTTTAGCTTTATTATTTAAACCATTTCGATTTTTTTTAATATTTTTCACATTGATGCTAATGTTCAATTGTTTTCAATTGCCAATTGTTGTTATTGCTGGCCAATTACAATTCCCATTCAACGTCTGGCGACGTACTAAAATCGTCAATTAACCTTAGCCCGACAAAGACGCCCACAAAACAATTTCGAAGTAATTAGAGAGCCAGAGAGAGAGAGAGGAGAAACTGAAAAAAGACGCACTAACCAGAAAAAAATCTGTGTGCACAAATTGCGCCCCATCCATCAAACGAACGAAAGTTTCTGATGACGACGATGTTTGTCTACGGAACGAACCTTCGAGACAATCTTATCAAAAACCACAAACAAACAAAAAAAGATACTCTATCAACAATAAGAAGAATACAGTAACAACAACAGCAATTACTGAGTAAAAGTTTATAATTGAAATAAACAAAAATAAGAAAAAATGAAAGAAAAGTAAACCAAATGATAGAATATGTGGCTCATTGGTTTCAGACTCGCCTAGGAAAGTCTTGAATGTTTGTTTGTCAATATCTTCGAATAGTGTCGTAGAATTTAATTACCGGCTCTCCATCATAAGATGAATGGTATATTATTGTTCCATTCCGCTTGTAAGATTGTGAAATATTGGTAATTTTGGATTTATAATAATGGAAATATAGTTATTCAGTATCAAATGTTTGAACTACTCTAAATTAAATAGGACGTTTGGTATTGAAAGCGGTATATATCGACCTACGTTTTGGAAAAGCCTCTATATAATTGTTCCGTCCCTGTTTCGGTATACTGAAAAATTAGGTACCATTTTCTTTCTATGGGTGTAAAATACCTCTTCGTCGAAAATTGCAGGTGTTAGTTCGGGTTTTATCATACCTCTTTTTTAAACAAATGTTTTTAATTTTATTCCTGGTTAAAAATATTCAATATATGTCCATGTATTTGCATAGCCTCATATAAAGGTCCCAACCAATATTTTTTTATCTTCAAGACCACAGTCAGTTAACTCCATATAAATATCCCACACCCCTAAAATTTTGCACAGACATTTCTAGTACTCCCAGGATATTTTTGTATTGCAAATGGCACATATCGGTAATCATATTTCACGTCTTTTCGGTATATTCAAGGTCCTGCCAAAACATGAGATTTCTCCTAGGAGCCCCCATTATTTGCACATAATTTCAATGTCATCCAAATCAAACATAACATCGTTTTAATTTGTTTTCTAACAAAAGGGGTATTTGGCATTTCCTGTCCTCCTTGTAAAAGTTCCGCCCATATTAGACTTTGGATGGTCGAAATCACACTAAGTATACCTAATTTTACATTGCAGCCATTCAGAGGATAAAATATTTCTTGGCAGGGATATTCAATACAGGCCCACGTTCGATTTGTCTATTTTAGTTCCATAGTTCCTATCAGTTCCACCCGTCTTTCTTTGAAAAAGGTGGTTCCGGAAGGACCAAACCATTTTGTTTCGCCTTATCTGATGATAATAAAAAGAAAAATTTCACTATTGATATATTCTTTGGCATATCCCTCACATAGACCCGCCTAGGTTTTTAAATGTAATTTCACAGCGGGTTTGGAACAACTCTAGTAAAAACGATCAGACTTTTATGGAATTAAAAAATTATTTGAAATTTTATTTCTATGGTTCCTCTCCAATCCTGTCTCAATAGCCTGATAGCCTATAATGTGCCCTTTCCAAAATGGTGCCATATGTGGACCCTATAAAAATAAGGGAATTCTTTCTACATGACAGAATCTCCTTTTAAATAGAATCTTTTTTTTTTTTTGCTGGACGGCCTTCGTCCGGGTTTTTAAGCCTTTGACCAATGGACAGATACCTACACCGGCTAAGCGACAGAAACTCCTTTTAAATATAATATTTTTTGTGTAGCCGGCTTTCGTCCGGGAATTTAAGACTTTCTCGTATGGACAGATACCAACACCGGCTACGCGACAAAATCTCCTGTTAAAAAAATGGGCTTATGTGTTGACGGCCTTCGGCCGGGGTTTGAACACTTTCTCCTATGGACAGACACCAACACCGGCTACGCTACAGAAACTTCTTTTAAATAGAATATTTTTTGTTTAGCCGGCCTTGGCCGCGGTTTTCAGACTTTCTCCTGTAGGAAGATACCAACACCGGCTACGCGACAAAATCTCTTGTTAAAAAAATTGTCTTATGGGTGGGCGGCCTTCGGCAGGGGTTTTAAAACTTTCTCCTATGGACAGACACCAAGACCGGCTACGCGACAGGGGTTTGTAGGGTTCTAAGGTCCATATATTTTGATCCACAATAGATACAGCCACATGTCGTACCATTTCGGAAAGGAAAAATTTTGTTCTATCATTTGATTCAGGATTGGGAAGGAACCATAATGGACCCAAGTACGACTTTTAGGGAGTTTTTAAACCATATCATATCACCACTATTTATTTATAAGCTTTAAATGATACCCATTTATTTTATTTATAAGCTTTAAAATTTATTTTATTTATTACCTTTAAAATGATACCCATTTTATATTAACCGAATCCGTAGAACCGGGTATAACCGGATACGGGTACCCGAACTTCCGTGTCAAATAAAAATCTCCTAAAACTAGATTTTATTTCCAGTTCTAAATCAACGTTTTCTAAAATATTCGGTTTCAATTTCGGTTCAACATGTATACAACACTAACTAGCTATCAGATGCTACAAAGATAAATATTGAATGCAACATAGAGAAATTGTTGTTGTAATGTTTTTCTAAAACGCATTACTGTAGAGCTTTAAGATGATTCGATAAATAAACAATTTGGAGCCGTAATGAATTACGGAGTTAAATGATATTCAAAAAACGAAACTACTACGACGTTTTCAAGCCGAAAAAGTGCATCGTAATAGAAAGTTGTTGGTTTCAAAACTTGATTAGTACTTTTAATCGTTAATATTGTTGTTGTCATTTAAAACCTCAACAAACATGAGAGTATATAATTGTTTATATAGGTAGGCATTATTACCTGGATAGGTAAATAAGATTGATGCACTCAACCTCTACAAAATCTTTTTTGACAAATAAGCCATTCCGCACCACACCATTTACAATTTGAAAAGCACAATGGGTTGAATCACATAAAATTCGAAAATAACTCCAAAATTTTTTAATAGTCCTCATGGACTCAATAATTACAGAATGTCGGATTTTCATTGGATACAAATTGACACGTTTCGTTAGAGCTTCATTATTAAAACAATCGATATTATCTTTATTATATTTCATACATAAATTTCACATAAAATTGAATTTCTATCAATATATATATATATATATATATATCAAATATATATCAAAATTCTTGCCCCCCATTTTTAGGTTACCCCCGACGTAAATTTTCAAAACGCCGATACACATGTCTTCTTTTTAAGCCCCTATTTCATAATCTGTTGGAATTTCCCGGTAATTATCAAAAAAATTAAATTTGTCTTAACTTCTTAGAAAAATAAACTAAACTAACTATGTTATTTTTCTTTATAAACGGTATTCACTGTTGTTAGCAATTTTATAAAATGTCATTAATTTGTTTTCAATATGTCTACATCCGTTTTGCCAAATATTAATATTTAAATTGATAAGAAAGTTGGTCAGCATTATTTATTTGATTATTCTATCTTAAAACGAACAGATAGAACACTACACATACAAGAGATCGGAAAAATTAAATTACTTTGAAAATAAATATTAATAAAAATACATAAAACCACAAAATCTGAAAATTATTATAATAAATATCCTCTTCAGGATACATTATAGAAATATTACCAGGATACACACTGAGAGGTAGTTAAACTATAGCCCATTGCGGTTTTAATTTATGAATGTAAGTAATTGCAAATAGTAAAACATTTTCATTAATTCACTTAAATCTTTAAGCTAGTGTTCGCAAACTATCGATACTATCGATAGTTTCAGACTTTTTTCTTTCATGAATACTTTTTTGTGATATGAATATACTTCGCAAAAATTTAATTTGACAAAAAAGTATACAGTATTTTAATGCTGATTTGTAAATTATGAGCATTAAAATACTGTAGGTTAACTTAGTTTATAGGATGTTTTGGCACCTATTATGTAGTAACCGCTTTCACTCGGGGACGGTTAATTCTTTGTGCTCATCTCATATTGGATGTGAGGGACCTAATACTTCAGTGACATGTTATGGTCCCTACTGTTACTTTTCTTAGTGACAGATTTTGCAGTTCTGCACAGAGGCTCATCACCCATCTAATGAATCCTCAATCGGATGAACCTAAATGAATTCAGAGGAAGAGGAAAACCTTGCACGGCTGCGACAAGAGGATTGATAATAAAGCTGATAAATTAAAAAAGGTACAAAGCAATTTAAAATATCATTGAATACAGTGCTACAATGTTATTTAACGAAATAGCAGATAAGTAAAAGTTTGAACAACGTGTCCGTAGACGTAGCGCTAGAAATTTGGGGGGTAAGTGCAGTAGGGTGGACCCTTCATCGACCTCTGAAATTATAAAAATAATTTAAATTTACAAATCTGTGATGTGACTGTATACCGGAGATTGATCGATAATAATGTATATTCCAGAAGTCCTACAAAGGTCCCCTTTTTGACAAGAAAGCATCCCATAAAGGCTGGCCACTAGAAACGTGGCGTAACATATTATGAACAAATGAAACAAAAATTGTCATATATGGAAGAACAGGCTCCAGATACTATGTTTGAATTCCCCCAAACTCAGAATGCCAACCTCAATACACAGGCATTTCAACAGGATAATGAACCTAAACATACCAGCAAACTCGCAAAGGTATGATTTGTATCCGAAAGAATTGGCGTAATGCCACGGCCTTCGTAGTCACCTATGGGATGTAGTTCAAGAAACATTATCGTTTTGAATTTCTTACAACTATTTTTATGAACGGAGCAAAATTTGGACTATATTCTTTTATTTATTTTTTTATGGAACAAATATTTTTTAAATAAATTTGTTGAAGATAATAAAAAGAAATAAAGCTGGTTATTTCCGCAATTATTTAGAAAAAAATTATTTAAAATTGTTTTATATGTGCGATATACCACAGCAGTATGTGGTATATCGCACATATAAAAGTATTTAGAAGGTTTCAGTCAAATTTCCCATATATATTCCGGATTTTTCTAGGATATAAATTATACACAGAAAATATTCAATTTAGGCACTGCCACCATATGAATGTCCAGCAACACTTAATGTATATAATCCTACCGATGCGGCTATAATTTGGCGGAATGTTTTTAATAATAATTCATTGCTTGACATATCCCCCGTATAAAGATCCCCCAATTTTAAGTAATATGATAAATTTAGAAGAACTTTCCAAATCTAAATTTCGAACCCAAATAGATGCGTAGAAAATTTTCTCTTAATATAGGTCAAGGTGCCACACTACTTCTAGAGATGGCAAACTACTTCTAGAGCTCTGAGATATGGGTTCACCCAGCACTATTCGAAACATATCGAAGATGGAGAATATCGAACCACTCCCACTGGTTTCTCCCACCCATAATGGTCTAAATTTGTCTAAATTGTCGGGCCACTTCTTTTGGTACCTCCCCCACATATTTTAAAATTTAAAACCTAGAACGAGTTCTAAAGTGAGCCCTATCGGTCAGCTCCTTTTGGCAACTTCCCCACAAAATGTCATTGTTTTTCTACTCTCCACCACAACACCTCGAAATAATCATCGGAGACCCCATAAATATATATGTATGTGTATATTCTTGATCAAATTAAAATTCTATGTCGATTTAGACATTTCCGCACTCTCTGTCTGTTGAAAAAACGATAGAACTTGCATTATTGAAGAAGAACATTGGATTTTTTCACATCCAATGTAACTACTCATAGGATGACAACTATGAAATATTCGGTATAATATCATCCTAGAGAAAATTTTCAAATTGTTCCAAGTTTCCAGAACCTTCCAAATTTCATTATTTGTTGTGAATTCATGCACTTTTTCAAACAAATTGGCTTCAATTTGATATTATGGATTTGCATTGAGTAAAGTTGAAAATCTCCCTACCAAAAAGTATCAATATTGGTCCAAGTTTCGTTGTTGTCCCCATAGAGCGGTACCCGCCATTATTCGGCAGTTTACTGACTTTGGACACGGTTTATAAGCTAATCAGCTGTTATTTGGTATTTTAGATTCTCCCTGGGTGCAATAATTATATATAGATCCAATTTCCAGGTTGCCCCATATAACGATACCTTCAAAATTGGCGACTTTAGGCACGTTTTTTAACCTATTTGGTCTTTTATATTTTCATTAAATCTTTCACTTGTTAGAATAAACTAATAATCGACTAAAAATTAAATTTTTTATATGAATTTTAGTCAACAGACAAAATAAATTTCTGGGATGTGTAATTTTTGGGCTTTGTGATAATAAACCAAGTATTTATGGAGAAAATCGAAGTCGGTCATAAAAGGTCGACTTTGCGATTTTTTGCACACAATACAAAAAGTCGATTGGTCGAAAGCAGATTAACTTATCCCTAGCGTGAAATCTTTCTACCAAAAATTTACAATGACATAGCCCTATATATGTAAAGGTACCGAACGATTATAGATAGTACTTCTCATGGTAAATTATATAAAAAATCGGCCTGGCTGAACTTAACGATGTTTTAATTTTGTACGAATTTCCAAATCTAAAATCTATTTAAATTGGCAACAATTCGTACTGTAAACCTAAAATTGGGAAATTCATAAAAATTTTCTCTTCTCATACTTTATCGCTCGGGCACAGTACACATAAGAGTTTTGAATAAAAAATTATTTAAAAATATACCAAACGAATCGAATGTTATTCAAAACACTTTTCCCTTCAGGTGTGTGCTAATTAGGTGACCGGCACTGTATATGCCTCCATTTTAAATGATCATGTATAAGGCTTAATTTGGATTCTAATGTGTAGATTCATAATTCCGAAACAAATATCAAGACGATTTAATTTCCACACAGAGTTCTGATATTACAAAATCCTACAGTATTTCCAAGAAGTCTACTAATTCCTACCACATGATCAAACACACCAAAAGAACTATGTACAATTGTAATATACAATTACAGAATTTATAAATAAGACCTAACCCAGTATATATGTCCATGTACAGTGGCGACATTTTAAATAGCACGCTTAGTGGAAATTTTTTCACACACCTTTTGCTATTTTCTTTCTTTTTACAGTTATTTTTTTAGTAACATGTTGTTGTTAATATACAATGTAAGCTTAGTCAAAAAATAAGTTTATTTTTAGAAACTGAAAGTTTTTGATTCTTTCAGTCTGTATTCGCCGACAATTTAAATAGCACGTGCCCTAAGATAATTAAAAAAATAAATTTTTGTTATTCAAATAAACGCTGATAAAGAAAAAAAAGGTATACAGTTGAGAATAATTTATTTTTCACAAGAAATATTACTATTCCCATAGAATGGGGAGTGGTCAACACTCAAATCCAATCTTTCGAAGATTTGTCCTCCAATACCGCAATGACGGCCTAACATTTTCCGAAATATCGAAAAACTACATTGTTCGAGAAAAATAGTTTATAACACAATTAAACATTATGAAAAGAACCAATCTTTTGAGAGCATCACACGAAAAAGATCCAGAATAACGTCGCAAAGGACGGATCACTTAATAGTTAAAATGAGCAAAAGTGATCCTTTTTTAACTGCACCGAGGATACGGGAACAAATTCAAGAACAACTGGGACTAAACATATCAACATGTACAATAAAGAACAGATTACGAGAAAATAATTTGTTTGGGCGCATTGCCAGGCGTAAACCACATGTGTCCCAAAAATCGAATAATTCGAGTTAATTTTGCCAAGGCCCATTTAGAAAAACCCCTTTCTTACTGGAATAATGTACTTTTCACGGACGAATCTAAGTTTAACCGCTTTGCCTCGGATGGAAAGTCATACGTAAGGCGAAATATAAACACAGAATTTGATCCAAGGTACACGACAAAAACCATCAAACACGGTGGGGGAAGCGTGCTTGTTTGGGGAGGCTTCTCGTGGTACGGTGTGGGTCCTATAACACGAATAGAAGGTATAATGGACCAATTAGCATACAAAAACATTTTAATGAATATAATGTTACCATACGCTGAGGAAGATATGCCTCTAAAGTGGAAGCCTGTACAGGATAATGATCATAGATCGTTCTAATGCTACAAATTTGAACATTTTATGGACTGAAATCCAAAAGGCATGGTATTCCATCCCTTTAGAAAGATGTCAATCGCTGATTCAGTCAATGCACCGTCGATTCACAGCCGTTGTTAAAAATAAGGGATTTCCTACAAAGTACTGATGGTATTAACAAATTTAAATTTATTTAACACATAATAAAATTGAATTAATCATAAGTTTTTAATGAATTTTAGATGCACTATCATGTGTGCTATTTAATTTGTCGTGAATAAAATCGCTTTTTTTTGTTAAAAAATTATGTAAAAATATGTATGAACACAAAATAAGAAAATGAATCACTATTAATTAATTAACAGCAATATATGTAACCTAAATATAATAAAGGTTTTTAATTTTTTCGTAGCGATTGAAGGAAAATTATCATTTATTCCTCTATATATGAAACGTGCTATTTGAGATGTCGCCACTGTACATACATAGAAACATACGTCACCAAAACATAAACAACATCATGTAAGTCTTCCAAAACCCCTAGTAGTCAACATATGCGTTTACTATGGTGCCGTGTAATTTTATCAAATCAGATATGACCAACAGATTAAGATTAATCACATGTAAATACATACATACGTATGTTACCTTTTGTATGTACTTAGTTTTAACTGTTTAGTTCTTTACTAAAATCGTACACCCTATTCAACCCATTGTGCGTACAGATACAATTCAATTGATTCGGTTTACTTGGCTATGTGTGTATTGGTACGTTCGTTCGTTCAGTCTCTTAACGTTTTCTTCGTTTGGTGCACACCGCACTACTCAGCTTAAAAAACAACATCGACTTTTTTCAGTACCTTTTTGCCCAAAAAAGTACCGTAGTACCCCCGTGACCATTTCAGTACCATTCCAATCCTCCATTAAACCATGATATATATAAATTTTTTGGATTAGAATTTGTTATGACCGTCAAAAGTATTGCAGATAAAGATATTGATGTGATTGCAATATTCTTCTTAAAAAATGAATGGGTTTACGACTAATAACTGTTCAGTTATGATTAGAATTACAAACATTAAATTAATTTATCGGTTCCAATATTTTTTAACCGGATATGTTTGTCAGATACTTAATTTGGCGTTCATAGTCGCCGTGATTACTTCAATAATTTCAAGAGCACTTTGGAACTGAAATTCATGTTAGTTTGGGGTATATTGACTTTCGAAAAAGAGGTAGTGAAATTAACAGGGACCGAAAATAACAGTTATTTTTTAAAATGCGAACAAAAAAATCTTCATGTTAGAGACATGGGACACTAATAGTGTCATATACCAATAGATTCGTACTGAGGAGCCCATTGAGGATATTGAGTGATCTTGAGAAAACACTCTCAGTTCCCATGTTAAGGATTATTTTTTAACGGAAAAAATAAACGTTGATTTTTAACTGTTAAAAATGATTTTTATTTTTTCCGTCAAAAATAAAAGTCTTTTTGTGACTTTTATTTTTTCCGTCAAAAATAACAGTCTTTTTGGGACTTTTATTTTTTCCGTCAGAAAATAAAAGTCCTTTTGGGATTTTTATTTTTTCCGTCAGGAAATAAAACTCTTTTTATGTAAAGAAGTTTATACAACTTGTAATCAGTTATAAAATTACAATTTATAAATCTCTGTCCTTATTACAATAAGTGTACACATAAGTAATCAAGATCAAAGGAAAAAAATATCTGTTATAAATTTTTAAAAAATAGTCTAGTGTACCAAATCATGAATATAAATTAAAGAATCATTCCCCTGACTATTAGGTCAAAGGTTATATAACTGGTACCAAACTCTATATGTTTATTTACGTAAAAAGACTTTTATTTTCTGACGGAAAAAATAAAAATCACAAAAAGACTTTTATTTTTGACGAAAAAAATAAAAGTCCCAAAAAGACTTTTATTTCTGACGGAAAAAATAAAAGTCCCAAAAAGACTGTTATTTTTGACGGAAAAAATAAAAGTCCCAAAAAGACTTTTATTTTTGACGGAAAAAATAAAAATCCCAAAAAGACTTTTATTTTTGACGGAAAAAATAAAAATCATTTTTAACAGTTAAAAATCAACGTTTATTTTTTCCGTTAAAAAATAATTAATTAAAGTGGATTTTTTTTATTTAGGTCACATAATAACAGTTATTTTTTACCTGATTTGATATAAGTTATAACCGTTACGGTCCCTGGAAATTAAAATTAGTCAATATCATACATATTCAAATGCAATCGAAAGAAGCAAGAATTCTTATATTGTTACCATCAGAGAGATAGACTAATCTTGAAAATCGATCTTTATGAATCTGAATAAAATTTTTTTTTATTTTTCTTGAAAAAAGTACTCTTTTATTAAAAAAAGTACTCTTTTGGTACCTTACCACATATTTCATTTTCCATCCCTGCTGTGTGCACACGAAACCGTTTGGCGCTGTGGTGCGGAGAGCACACATTCAAGAAGAAGACAATTGACTCAACGAAAAGTACCGAATTTCATATCTATAAAACCGCATACACTGCATACACCGGTCATCAGTCGACTAACAGTCAGCTAAACATAACACACAACCAACAAACTAAACAAAGTGATAAAAACACAAACTTTTGTGTCTTCTCTTTTTCCGTGAGTGAATTTTAATCTAAAAAATCAAAACAATCAACATGCCTTGCCCCTGTGGAACTGGTAAGTACTAAAAAACACCTCGCTTGCTCTCTCTATAAACTTCTAATCGGTGATAAGGCAAAGTAATGCCAAAAAATTGTGAACGTGAAAAATAAAAATAATTTGTAGAAATTGTGCCAATTGTTGTTAGTTTTTTTCGGTTTTGATTTTTGGCAAAGTTTTCGCTATTCCTTTTTGAAAGGGTAGTTTCGGTTGTGTGATTCGTTTGAGACATTTAATGAAAATCAAATAGAATTACGGGTTATTAAACTGAAATGCTTAAAAAACGAATTTCGGTTGCGTGATTCGTTTGAGATCTTTAGAAAATTTTAAAGGAATTTAAGGATATATAACCCAAATTCTTGAAGAAAAAAAGTTTTATAAATTGTACAAATTATTAAAAAGACTAATTACAACCTAAATGCTTACTTTGCGAACACCGTATTATAAGTTCACAAGGACGAAAAATTATTATCCGGTTTTAAATATTCGGACTATTATTTTTTTTTTTTAATTTATGAATATCACCTTCTAACCCTGTATTTCCTTTCTTTTTTCCCCCCTCCCGAAAATCAGGTTGCAAATGCGCTTCTCAAACACAATCTACCGGTAGCTGCGGTTGCGGTTCATCCTGCAAATGCGGCAGCAGCTGTGACAAGGGTAGCTGCGGCAAGTAAAGGATTCTCTACGAACTGAGATCTTGAGATTCTCCTTTCTAGCTAAACTTTATTCATCTGTAATGCTTCCATAAATGTTTCTCATGCCTGAGATCGAATTATATACTACATATATCATATTTGTAAATTAGTTTTAAATACACATTTCCAAAATTTGTCCTTTTACTACTATTTAAAAACATTATTTTTATAAAATAAAAAAAATCTAAACAAATTATAAGTACTGTTTTTATTGTAACTGATGGGTTTAAAATTTTTGGCTACCACACCAACAACTGAATAGTGAAGAAAACAACACAGGCAATTGGAAAGTTGTAATCAAAAAACAAATTGCTTATGTTTTGATCGTAAGCAAATTAAAAAAAAAGAGTGAATGAACTTTACCGGCTTTCATAAGCAAATTACACATGGCCATGATACACATGACACAGTGTTTTGAAATCGAAATTAAAAGAACAACAAAATTAAAAAAAAATAATATTTGAAATATTTTCTAAGCCCACAAAAATATATTAAATACCTTGGGTTATCAATATTAGACTTCGAAGTCCGGCACTATTTAATCTTAATATATTAAAGATTAACTTTAAGCTCTTTTATATATTAACATGAGTGAGTGACTTAGTGACTGACAGATCATCGCCCAGACGAAGCAACTACGCTAGAAGCTAAACATTTTGAGTGTGGCTTGTTATTGGTAGGCAGGCGTGAGAAAAGGTTTGAAAATACGAACTAGAAGGACATATTTAGTACTAAAATGTACTTTTAGTTGAGCGTATAGAGATGGAATCCTGAAAATAGGAATTAGGATGGCTATTGGAGTACAGGGTTAATGTAGCTTTAAAAAATCGTACTTATGGGTACAAAAAGTACTGTATGGCACTAAATTTGGTTCAAGTTGGATTTATGTGAACAAATAGAGCGGGAGTCTTCAAATTCGGAATTAAAATAACTGTTGGAGTGTAGGATTGAGGTAGTTTGGGAAATTCGTACTTATTGGTGCGAAAAGTACTATATGGTACTAAATTTAGTACAATTTGGATTTTGCTTGAACGGATGGAGCTGAAAACATGAAATTTTGAGTAAAGATTGACGTATAGAGACATCTTTGGAAATTCGTATTTATGTGTAGGAAAAAGTACTATTAAGCGGCACTAGATTTGGCACAATTTGGGTGAACGGAGAAAGCTGGAAACCTAAAATTTGGAATAATGGCTGCAGTTGAAATATAGAAATGAAATATGAAATCATAGTACTTATGTGTACTAAATTGGACTATATTTGTACCAAATATAGTCCAATTATGTGTGAACGGATAGAGCTGGACTCCAGAATTTTGGAATAAAAATTATTATTGGAGGGTAGGATTGAGGTAGTATAAGAAATTCGAATATCTATGTGAACGAGTAGGGATGGAATCCTGAAATTTATTATAAAAATTACTAATGTAGCGTAGAAGAGAAGGAGTTTTGGAAAAACGTACTTGCGTCTACGAAAAGTAATAAATGGTACTAAATTTTGTACAATTTGGATGTTGGTGAACGGATAGCGCTGGAATCTTTAAATGTGGACTTAAGTGTGCATGACTGAGGTAGTATTGGAAATTCGTACTTATGGGTACAAAGTACTAAATTTAGTACAATTGGGACTTTGGTAAAAGGGTAGAACTGGAATCCTGAAAGTTGCAACTAAGTTTACGGTCGGAGTGTAGGATTGTGGCAAGTGTGGAATATGAGTACGAAAACTGGAATTTTTAAATTTGGACTTACGATTACTATTTGAAAGCAGGATTGAAGTAATTATGGAAATTCAATAAAGTGAGTTTAATTACATATAACGATTTTATAGTATATAAAGTTATTTCAGGGTGAACGTAAACCAACAGCTAAAGTGCAACACTAATTACTGTCTTCGTCCAAATTTAAAATGAACTGTCAATTTCCAACAAATTTGGCTGAATATTAATATAATAAATATGTATAGGCCAAAAAATCTAATTTTGGAGGAGTATTGGAGGTATACCAAATAATGATCCGGTCTATCCAGTTTTTCTTCAGTTATTTCATAGACCTAAGTATATGTAAATGTAGGTATCCGAATCTATCAGATCAAATCTATCGATTTTTTGTCACTTTCTCCAATAATAAACACTTGTACAAAATTGCATAAACTTACAATAACTCCTTCTATTTTTGACCGCTGTTAATATAAACTCGTGACATAATGGCTCCGCCACAAAGGGTCAACATTTTGAAAAATTGTTTATCACTTATGAAGCGATACTTTTCAGAATGTTGTATATTTGGCGGTTGGTCTACTCCGACTCACAGTGTCAACATTTTTTAAATTTGTTAATCCAATATAAAGCGAATTGAATGTCCGATTCAGCCCAAGCTATACACTCTTTTGGTATATCCCAATAAAAATAGGATAAGATTTTGGGGCGTGGGGTTTTCTTCCTAACTAAAACATACCATGAAATAGCCCTCGAAATATAAAAGTCCCGAACGACTACAGGATTAACGAATATCCTCTATAAGACAAATTAAGATTTTAATGTGTAAATTCATCCTTTAAAATATATATATAAAACCGATTTAATTTCAGCAAAGAGTTCTAATATTACAAAATTGTATAGTATTTTCAAGAAGACCCTTAATTCCTACCACATAGGTTCAATGCTGTCGACCACAACACCTCCAAAGAACCATGTAAACATTTAACTTACTTACAAAACTTATCAACAAGGCCTGACCCAGCATATATGAATGTCTATGTACATGCATATAAACACACGTCACCAAAACATAAATAATCTACCAAATTCATGTAAGTCTCCAGAACCCCTAGTAGTCAACATTTTACTATGGTGCGTGTAATTTTATAAAATCAGATATGACAAACAGATTAAGATTAGACATATGTACATACATACTTATGTTACCATTTGTATGTAAAACTAAGTACATTTTACACCCTATTCAACCCATTGTGCTTACATAAATAACAGATCCAATTCAATTGATTCGGTTTGTTTGGCTACGTGTGTATTGGTACGTTCGTTCAGTCAGTGCACACCGCACTTCTCAGCTTAAATAACATCCACTGTGTGCACACGAAACCGTTTGGCGCTGTGGTGCGGAGAGCAGCACATTCAAGAAGAAGACAATTGACTCAACGAAAAGTACCGAATTTCATATCTATAAAACCGCATACACTGCATACACCGGTCATCAGTCGACTAACAGTCAGCTAAACATAACACACAACCAACAAACTAAACAAAGTGATAAAAACACAAACTTTTGTGTCTTCTCTTTTTCCGTGAGTGAATTTTAATCTAAAAAATCAAAACAATCAACATGCCTTGCCCCTGTGGAACTGGTAAGTACTAAAAAACAATTTGCTCGCTCGCTTGCTCTCTCTAAAATCTTCTAATCGGTGATAAGACAAAATAGTGCCAAAAATTTGTGAACGTGAAAAGTAAAAATAATTTGTATCAATTGTGCCAATTGTGTTTAGTTTTTTTTTCGATTTTTTTTTTTTTTTTTTTTTGCAAAGTGTTTACTATTCTTTTTTGAATTGTATTTTTGATTCGTTTGAGACCTTTCGAAAAATCTAAAGGAATTTAAGGATATTATATATCCGGAATCCTTAAAACAAAGTTTAACAAATTGTAAAAAATAATATTAATAAAAAAATATTTAAAATAACCAACTAAATGCGTACTTTGCGATCACCGTTCATAATGACAAAAATTACTATCCGGTCTTAGAAATTCGGATTTTTTAATTTATGAATATCATATTTTAACCATGCATTCTCTTTCTGTTTTCCCCTTATTCAGGTTGCAAATGCGCTTCTCAAACCCAATCTACCGGTAGCTGCGGTTGCGGTTCATCCTGCAAATGCGGCAGCAGCTGTGACAAGGGTAGCTGCGGCAAGTAAAGGAGTCTCTACGAACTGATATCTTGAGATTCTCCTTTCCACCTTAAATTTATTCATCTGTAATGCTTCCATAAATGCTTCTCATACCTGAGATCGAATTATATACTACATATATCATTTGTAAATTAGTTTTAAATACACATTTCCGAAATTTGTCTTTTTACTAATATTTAAAAAAAGACATTATTTTTAAAAAATAAAAAACTCAGAAAAAACTATAAATAATTTTTTGTATTGTAATTGATGGGTTTAAAAGTTTAGCTATCACAGACATATACAAGAAAACAATAAAAACAAGTGGGAAAGCTGTAATAAAAAATGCTTATGTTTTGATCGTAAGCAAATTAAAGAGTGAATGAACTTTGCCGGCTTTCATAAGCAAATTACACTTGGCCATAAAGAATACGGCACAGTGGTTTAAAATCGAAATAAAAAAATGAAACTACAAAAATATGTTGTAGATATTTGAATGTCTCAGGTTATCAAAATAACACAATTAGCCGAGCGTCTGGCGCTATTTAATGAGGACCTCTGAACTTTCGATGTGGAGCATAAAATCGACAAAATATATACACTGGTGGCCAATACTAAAGCAACTGAAATTCCAATGTTTTAGCGTTATAATTACCATGTTTTGGTTTGGTTTCGCTTTTTATATATAATTTTTAATGGGATTTTATTACAAAAATATGTGTTTGTTTTCGATTTTGACTTACTGCCAAAATTATATACAAATGGCTACTAACAAATACAGCACACCTATAAAACAGCAAATTATCATGGATTGTGATAAAAATTTATAACAGAAAATTATGTTGGAGAAATATTCATTTAATAAATCCCTGATTCCTCGAACTATAAGTTGGTTCAGCACGGAGGAAGGCTGCAAAAGAACATCAGTTCATTCCAATCAACAAATTGTCCGGGAAGTAAAATACACCCATTTAGGAGGACAACGGAATTCGTGAGAGGGTTATTGTTACCCGCAAACCATCAAGAAAGCCATTTATTTCCCAGAATGAATCGGAAAAGCCAGATTGCTTTTCGCAAAAGCTCACATCAATTGGAATCCGACTCAGTGGAGAAATGTTATCTTCTCTGATAAATTAAAGTTTATTTTTTAAGACTCAGAAGCGAACAAATTTGCGATTAGAAAGCCTAAAAATTAAAGACTCAGGCCTAAATATTGCAAGGGAAGCATCGATCAATTTACCAGATTTATGAAGTAATGGATCAGATTGTTTATACAAATGTATTGGAAAATGCAATGGCTCCCTTCGGTGAAGAAGAAATACCGCTTGTTTGGGTGTTTAGGTTATCAATAACCTCAAATATAATTCAAAAGGTTGGTTGCGGGAGTAAAAAATCAGATTTTTATAATAAAAGAAGAGTTTCACAAACAAACAGGCATACCCTTTTCCAAAGGTTCAGGAGGCGAGTAGAGTTGCCTAGTAGAGTTGCAGCCGTAATCAAACGTAATGTTTATGCTGTCGTTTACTAATGTTTATGAGTTGATTTAGTTTTATGTATACCGAAGATCCTAGCCTCCTTGAAGCTAAATATTTTAATTTCTTTTCCAGAGTATACACGATTTTCATATAGAAAATGTTCTCAAAAAACAAAATCTCCTGAATCTTGAATGAACTAATTGGTTTTTTAGCCGAAATTTCTTTATGTTGACATTTAGGATACCTACAGGGTAGGCCCAGTAATTTTTTAGTATTTTCAATTTAAAAACTAGGCCACCTCGCTAATACTACCTGTGCTGTTGTATTGATCAGAAGCATATGAGGCAGCTCTTGGAGAGAAATCTTTGAGAAAAAAATTATCCAAAAGATCTGCGTCGACGGTGAATATGGTCGTCGAATGAACCATGAGCTACACCATCTATTCTCGGACATCGACAAAGTCAGGCGGATCGAATAGCTGCGACTACGTTGGCTAGGTCGTGTTGTGAGAATGGATGATTCCCCCTCACAACAGGTATATAAAAGAGAGCCAAGTGATGGTTTACAATGAAGGGTAAAATCACGAATCCACTCTGCCACAAGCCAGCTAAGTAAGAAAGAAACCCAAAACCTCCTGAGAGAAAATTGTAAATGTAGCACTACGTTTTTTTATGTATATGGAAGGACCTAATTTGTTTTCTAAACGATATTTCTTTATGTTAACATTTAGGGGATTTTTAAAGGGTGGGTTCAGTTTTGGCATAGTTTCGATAAAAAAAACGCTGAGCAATTTTGAGTATTTTCTAGATTGTAGAAAATTTCCTATATACCAATTATTTAATACAAGCCTGCTTTATTGTGTTCTCAAGGTCATTATCGCATTTTTAAATCAAAATTAGTGCATGTTTGCATTCTCAGAACATAAAATGGTTGCCGAAAAAAGATCAATATATGTAGGTTTATGTTCTGGTATTGTCCTATATAAAAGTCACATTCCATTGTTGGTATTTTAAAGTTTATTTCTAGGGTATTACTGATTACTGTAATTTGGTATTATGGGCTTTCCAAACGGGAAATTTTCTATTCCGTTTGCAACACCTCGAAATATATTAAGTATATATATTCTTGATTAGAATAATTTTTTTGTCGTTTTAACCATGTCTGTTAAAATCACGAAAATAGGATATATATAACGTACCCCAATATCCGACATTTAAAGGCATTTAGACACGTTTCTCACTGGGTAGAAAATATTCCTAATAAAAGTTATTAATATTGATCCAAATTTTAGGGCAGCCTCCATATAACACTACATCTCAAATTTCAGCCGAATTGGATTTAGATTCTCATTGAGTTAAAAATCTATTGTAGAAAATTTCCTATATACCAATTATTTAATACAAGCCTGCTTTATTGTGTTCTCAAGGTCATTATCGCATTTTTAAATCAAAATTAGTGCATGTTTGCATTCTCAGAACATAAAATGGTTGTCGAAAAAAGATCAATATATGTAGGTTTATGTTCTGGTATTGTCCTATATAAAAGTCACATTCCATTGTTGGTATTTTAAAGTTTATTTCTAGGGTATTACTGATTACTGTAATTTGGTATTATGGGCTTTCCAAACGGGAAATTTTCTATTCCGTTTGCAACACCTCGAAATATATTAAGTATATATATATTCTTGATTAGAATAATTTTTTTGTCGTTTTAACCATGTCTGTTAAAATCACGAAAATAGGATATATATATAACGTACCCCAATATCCGACATTTAAAGGCATTTAGACACGTTTCTCACTGGGTAGAAAATGTTCCTAATAAAAGTTATTAATATTGATCCAAATTTTAGGGCAGCCTCCATATAACACTACATCTCAAATTTCAGCCGAATTGGATTTGGATTCTCATTGAGTTAAAAATCTACCTACCTATTGACCCAAGTTTCCGGCTAGCACTCATATAATGGTATTCCTCATTATTTGGGTTATTTTTAGGAGTTTGAGCAGGTGTTTCAACAGATTTGACTTTAATTTGATTTTTGATGTATCATAAAGTGTCAATCTTCCGAACAAAAAATAAAAAAGTGTCAGTCAGTGTTGCCGACAGCTATATATACCCAGCCTATGGTTTGGAGGTCTTCAGAAAGAGACACAGATTTTACTTTTACCTTTAAATAAGAAAAATTTTATCAAAGAGGTTTCGGATTTAATTCTGATAAAATTTTATAAAATATTGACCATTTGTGAAGGAGGTACCAGAAGGAGGGGACCAGTGGGTCCCATCTTCGGACTTAATCTAGACGTAACGATAATCGGTTGTGCAATGTTTGGTTCACATCGGACCTTCCATTCGCCTGATATTGGATTTACAAATATTGAAAATTGTTGTCATTAGTAGGGGAGGTACAAGAAGGAGTTGACCAATGGGTCCCATTTGCCTACTTGATCTAGGCTTGGTAAAGATAATAGGTTGTACAAAGTTTCATTAACATCGGGTAGTCCGTTTGCATGTCATTATAAAATTAATTTTTAGCACAATTTTGACCAGGCTTAGTAAAGTTAACATATTCATATATAATGTATATAAATTTTTGGGATCTAATTTGTAAACTCAATATTTTCTGGGATAATTATTTCATAAAAATCTATATGAAAATTGTTTTTATTTAACAAAAAATAAAATGTAAAAAAAAACATTGAATGAAAATAATAATGTCAAAATGTGAATGTATGGAGATTTCTAAAACTAAAACACGTTTTCTTACAAGTACAACAAAAATAATATTAATCATATATAAGTATTAATACAAATTTTCAAAATTTAGATATCATACAAAGTTTAACTATATACACAATAACGACGAAAAAGTAGAACGTAATAGAAGAAGAATAACACTAATGATAATAGGCAAGATAAGGCAAAAATAAGGTTGAACAAAAAAAAAACTATTTACAAACAAATAAAAAAGAATGTCGTCTTGGATTTCAACGAAAAAAAATACGAAGAAAAAAATAACAAGTAGTGGCGCATTTTGTTGATGGCTACACAAGAACAAATTACGTAGTTACAAATGTGTGCATATGGGTCTTTCCATATAAATAATTAAAGATTAGTGACTTAGTCTTATTTAATGACAATATTTTGTGTTAGACGCTTAACTAAATCGACATTGAAAACATTGGCCAACATGGTGAGTACGGATTTTTTTGGTGGCCGACAATGACGCAGGCCAGCCTCCTGACAGCAGACATTGGGGAAACAATCCAATGTGGAGGTACAGGCTTTGGGATGTAAATCGAATATGGGTGGTGGTGGAGCGGTACATTCCAAATATTCAGTCACTGCGATAAAAAAACAAACAAATTATTAGATTTAGATAAAATAAAAAATAAAATTACGAATCTTTCCGAATTCGATCTACTCGATCAATGTACTCACAATAATTGAAAGACCTCTGCACCGGTACCGGCACCGTATTCAGCTCCGGTTGCGAGGTACGACAATAACGCCGCCTACCATCAGGACAGCAAACTCGCGGCCAACAATCCATATCTGTTTCACATTCCTTCACCTCCCACCATAATTCCGCCAATGGTCGATCGGGACACTTGCGCGGTATCAAACCCAATATTGCTTTAATTAAATCGTTTAATGGTTTTCAATTATTGATCGGATCAGTTCACTTAACTCATTCACCAACTTACGTGAATGTGGTGTCTCTTCCAGTGGTTTAGGGATGCCGGATACACAGCTTTTGGCACCGAATATTTCACAACATATTTCACCACGATTCCACACCGCACAATCATCATCGATTTTACAAATTTTCGGGAATAGCTGAAATCTCACTTCACTCTCTCGGGGGCAATTAAATTTCGCTCGCAAATCATTACTCGAACTATCTTCGACGTTACGTTTATCTTTGTCGGTTTGGGAATTGGATTCTTTGCGCACACCAAGAATATTAAATGTTGGCAGAGCTATACGAAATGGACCATCATCCTTGTGAGTGGATAATGCTGTTACATGGTTGGTTGTAGTTTCAGGAACATATTTTGCAATAGATTTTGTTGTCGTTACTGGTGCCGATGTTGTTGTTTTAATTTTCAGTTTTTCTTCTTTACCCGATATCTGTTGCTGTTGTTGCTGTGGTGGTATATATTTCTTGGGTGGTTTCTTGGTACTCGATGGAGCCGTCCTTGCTGCAGCTGTTGCTGGTCGATGTGGTGCTCTTGTTGTCGGGTTAAGAAATGTCCAAAATTCCGGTGAGAAAATATTGTACTCATTGGGTAGGGAGAAGAGGCCTCGGGGTGCTGAAATGGAAACAAAAATTATAAGTATTTATTAGCCTCTTGTAACCAATAATCGGTCGACAGCTAAAATTACAACTTTTGGTCATCAACATTACGGCGTCCATAACCGAAACCATAAACACTTAACAATTATTTATTTAGAAATTTTGTAAAAATTACAAAATAGTTTATTCGACGACTGGGAGATATCTCTCGCTCACTTTAGCACTATTTTCCCTCTCAATCTCTCTCTCTCCCTACAAACTGCAGCAGTATAGGGCAACAATGCAGACAGTAGCAACACGTAAAGCGATGGAAAATTATCGGGAGAAAAGGAAGAACGAGAAAAACGTGAGCGTGAGCAAATCGAGATGTACAGGAGTCAGAATGAAGCCCGGAAATTTTACCAACGATTAAAACACCAAACCGATGGCTTTGATGCAGGCACATCCTCCTGTAGAGATGATGAAGGAAAACCTGGTGACATATACAGACAGCGTGTTGAGGGTCTGGAGGGAGCATTTTGAAAAGCTTCTGGTATCAAATAGTGGGGGTGAAGAAGATACGCCAGAGCCAATTAGAGATGATGGTATATAGTGGTATACACTCTATACCATCATCTCTAGCCAAGATGAGGTCATAAATCGGCTCAAGAACACTAAAGCAGCAGAAGCCGATGGGTTACCAGCCGAACTATTCAAGACTGGTGGTCAGATGCTGTTCAGGAGCATGCACCAGCTGATTAGTACAATTTGGCTAGAGGAATGCATGCCCAATGATTGAAACCTCAGCATTCTGTGTCCGTGCACAAAAAAAGAGTCAAAACGATATGTACCAACTATAGAGGAAAAGTCTCCTTCCCATCGCATATAAAGTACTATCCGGCGTGCTGTGTGAAATCCTAAAGCCAATGGTCAATGACATTATTGGACCATACCAATGCGGCTTCAGACCTGACAAATCCACCATCGACCAGATTTTCACTCTGCGCCAAATTCTGGAAAAGACTCACGAAAAAAACATCGACACATACAACATATTCGTCGACTATAAAATCGCATTCGACAGCCCTAACCGTTCAGAGGTGTTTAAAGTTCAGCAGTTAAAGTCGAAAAGGATCTATCGGAGCCCTTCAATACCGAACGAGGATTCAGACAAGGTGACAGTTTGTTGTGTGATCTTTTTAACATCCTGCTGGAAAAGGTCATACGAGACGCAAAGGTGAACAGAAATGGCACTCTGTACACCAAACAACACATGTTACTCGCCTACGCCGATGACATCGATATAATGGGTCGAACATTACGAGCGGTAACAGCCACCTTTGAACAAATTGAGAAGGAGTCTGCCAAGTGGCCCTGGCAGTAAATGGCGAGAAGAACAAACTGATGGCATCAACGCGCAAGACGTCCAGTAGACTCGGACCAACTGTGGAACTTGAGAACTATAGCTTCGAGGTAGTTAAAGATTTTATATATCTTGGTACCGCCATAAATAAAACGAATAACATCAGGTTTGAAATTTGGAGAAGGATTGTGATGGCCAACAGATGCTACTATGGTCTAGTAGCAACTGACCATAACTCACCAGACCAAACTCACGCTTTACAAGACGCTGATACTACCCGTGCTGTTATATGGATCTGAAGCATGGGTACTTGTGCAAGCAGATGAAGCAGCTCTTAAGGTGTTTGAAATAAAAATTCTCCGAAAGATCTACGGGCCGATCTGCGTCGATGGTGAATATCGGCGTCGAATGAACCACGAGCTCTACAATTTATACGCCGACATGGACATAGTCAGTCGTATTGATCTGCAGCGACTACGGTGGCTAGGCCATGTTGTGCGAATGAATGAGAATGTCCCAGCTCAAAAGGCATATAAAAGCGAGCCTACTGATGGTTCCCGTAGAAGGGGAAGGCTACGAATTAGATGGAAAGACCAAGTAGAAAACAACATCTTGGAACCTGGTCATTCAAATTGGAGGAGATGCACACAAGACCGACGCGTTTGGAAATCTTTTTAAGCTCGGCTTATGGAACAACCGTTCTGTAACAAACCAGCTAAGTAAGTAAGATTTGGTCCAAAGAAACATAGGGTCTAAAACCAATATTTCGATCAGACACATTTTTGCCGCATAAATGTGTAAATGCTTTTATTAACCAAAAGGCTGAGGGTATACAAATATGTCGATTTGGTAAGAATTGAAAGGAATATCTGGGGCCCAATTTTTGTTAGATGTCCGCAGATGAAATTTGATCCTTCAATTTAATAGGCATGTACTAGACGGTGTTGAAAGAAAATGAATTTGTTTTTCCGAATACAGAACAAATGTTTGTCATAATAATAGGAAAATTTGAACTTCTTCTCGTTTTGATATTCCTCATCACACTATGGAGGCTTTATTTGGGTAAAATACCTCCGAGCAATAAACTTTTAGCATAAGTCCAATTTTCTATATAGTCCCATATATCGTCACCCGTATGAACAGTTAAGGGTTTTTACATATTATCCGCCGATTTTATTATATAAAAAGGTTCGCAGAAGAAATATTAAAAAATTCATTAAACTTCAAGATTAATTAAAAAAAATCCCACTACTGTTTCGCGTTACTCATTGTATGGAAAATGTTTCTTAATTTCTTTTGTTTTTTATTTAATATAAAACAATTAAGATAAATTACACAGATATGTAACCGTATTATCGTCGCAAGTTTTTACACCAGCCACATTACAGACTGACTGGCTGATAGACAGACAGTTGGGAGAGTAAAAGACAATAAAAATGTTGAGCATTACAAAAGCTCAGTCACTCAGTTTGAAGAAGTGATGGACAACTGATGCAATTTTTTTGAATAAGAAACACTATGCGTAACCTCAATACGGTTTTTTATGATTTTGAAAAGAAAAATAAAAAATGGGTGGAAAAATCTTAACAATAGAATGTCAAGTAACTGTTTTCTGCTGTTGTTGGGGTTTATACAACAAACAATTGTATATCAGATATCATCATATTACACAATGGTAGTCACACTGTACACACAACCAATTGTAATTCTATCATATTTACACCTACACTGGTGATTATTTGTATAGGGTTACCATATAAGGAATATTAGGGTAATAAAGTAGTTATGGCCCAAACTGATTTTATTCGCCTATTAAGTTTAAAACTGCTCCCATTTAAAAAATCAGCAAGCATAAATCAAAAATAAGAAAAAATCAATATTTTTAAGTCAGTTTTCTCTCTTTCGAGTAGAGCTTGATGATTGAAGTTCTGTAATGAAAAGTAAGCCGACTCGAAAGAGAAAAAAATGGACTAAAAAATAATTTAAATGATCATTGCCCTAACAGGGCATAACGCAAATAAATATAAATTACAATATTTAAATATTCGTATATTTATTCCATCGACTGTCAAAGATCCCAACAAAGGTGAATATTGTTATTAGTCATAATAAAAGCATAGGTCACTTAAATGCATTCCATTCATTTACGAGCATATACGAATGAAATTAATAAACTCCAAGTTGATGTGAAGGTAATTCAAGTTTGCTCTCTAATACGAGAGCAAAAGATTACCTTCATTCGAAATTATTATAATCATTAAATCAGCAATAAACTATATACATTTTTATAGGTCTTTAAGGGCATTGTGGTTTCTCAAATGAAACCTAATAAACATCTCTCTATTAAATAGTGCAACAAAATCAAATAACTTAATTAACGAATGTCAAGTTCAAGATAGTTGTCATGAAGACGTATTTATATATGGTAATTATATGTTAATTTTTTTATTATATTTTTTAAATGTCTTTCTCATGGTTGCTCATTTCATTTAGACTATTTTTATTACACACATACGTGTATGTATATCGGAGAAATAAATTAGATCAATGGAATATTTATTAACATATCCAGATGTGTAAATTGAACTATTTAAAAAAAAAACTGTTGATATATACAAGATGACAATGATACCTACAGAGATCGAGAATATAAATTTTAATTATTTCAACAAATATAGTCATGGTTCTTTGATATCAAAAATGTAAAACACCAACATAAGTATTGTTTTGGAAAATGTACCATTGCTTCACGTATCAGCTATTTTGAAAATTCAGGGCGGTAGCAAGAAATCGACTGTCCATTGAAAATCGAAACTGTCTAATAAAAACCTATTCGTGTAGAAAATGCTGTAATCACTCTAGCCTCTAAACGAATTGAAATAGATCGGCAACATTTTGCATAGAGTCATATTTTGTCTGCAGGCAGATCAAGTTCGAAGATGTGCTTTATCGGTCCACGTTTAGGCATAGCTCCCATATAAGGGTACCCCCAATTTTCGGTATTTTGGGGTTCATGAGCGCATTTGCCCTCATTTTGGGGTAGTCCCCATATAACCCCTTTTTATACCCTCCACCATAGCATGGAGGGTATATTTATATTGTTTTTCCATTTGTAACTAATCGAAATATTTATTTATTTCTTGATCAGTGTAAAATTCTATGACGATATAGCCATGTCCGTCTGTCTGTCTGTCCGTCTGTCTGTTGTAATCACCCTAGCGTCTAAACGAATTGAGATAGATCGCCAAAATTTTGTCTGCAGGCAGGACAATGGGCTTTATGGGTCCACGTTTAGGCATAGCTCCCATATAAGGGTACACCCCAATTTTCGGTATTTTGGGGTCCTTGGGCGCGTTTTTCAACCGAATTCGCTGAAATTTGGTACATTGGGCTCCTATGGGGTACTAAATGTCTTCACAAAAAATTATAAATATAGGTCCACTTTTTCTAGTAGCTTCCATATAACGGTACCTCCTAATTTTCGTATTTTCCGCCGAATTTGATGTAATTTAGTATTTTAAGTTCTTAATAGTTACCAAACCTCTCCATGTAGGTCCATTTTGTCGGATAGCCTCCATATAAGGGTACCTCCAATTGTCGGTATTTTGGGGTTCTTGAGTGCGCTTTTCAACCGAATCTGCTGCAATTTGGTATTTTGTAGTCGTATGTGGTAACAAATCTCCCTACTAAAAAGTATTCATATTCGCCCCCTTTTTGAGGTCGCCCCCATATAACCCCCTTTTTTATATTAAAATAGTTATATGATTTGTTCCATGTTTGGTTTTAGTTCTTAGACTCTGTTGTAATCATTTCATCTGCGGAAGATACGAAAAAAACTGGAACATAAGGTTCGATAATTAACCTTGTATATATATATATATATATATGAACTGTAACCCGCATTTAGGCCTAGCCCCTGTGTGGGAGGTGCTAGAAGGAGTGGACCGAAGTTTGGATAAAATCAAAATTTTTTGAAACAAATTTGGTCCAAAGAAACATGGAGTCTAGGACCAATATTAAGAACCATAATCGGTTTGTAGAAATATCGGTATAGGTACACTTTTTGGTATGTTCCCTATATTTTTATTTCAAGTACCTGTCTGGAGGTTTTTTCACAAAAACCAGATATTTCTCCGTCAGTGTATCTTCAAATTATGGTTACACCAATTGTTACACTTAATCCAAATGGTATATTACTAACAACAAACACTCGAAATAATAGAACGCCAAAATATTAATTAGGCCCTCCAATCCATTAACTTTACAAAAATTGCAACCACCATCAAATGATGTTGCAATGGACGGACATTGCAGCAACAACAACCGCGGCACAACATCGTTTTGGCTGTTTTGTATTGTGGAAATAGTGCAAGATGTGCGTGCTAACAAAATGATGGCATAAAAATATTATTTATTATTAGTTTTTATGAATGCATTTAACACTCGCTTGAAATTCAATTGATATAAACATTTATCATTTATGATTTCAAAAATTACTGACAGTTTTGTGGCATTGAGATTGTTTTTTGCAGATTTTGATTTTATTCCAAAAAAATCACAATGGTTGCCTAATATTATATGAAAGAAGTAGACAATTGCTATATTCCGTCTGGGTCACCCATTATCTGATGGTGGGGTGTAGTCGTCACTGTTTTTTATAATTTTTCTGTGACGCACAGTGTAATTTTTCAATCCAAAGAAAACATAAAATGCAGTGCCAATTTGGTTGAAAATCGTGTCCAAAATACCAAATATCGGGGATACAGTTAGATGTGGTATATACCAACGTGGATATATATCCCATTTTCAATATTAAACATTTTAGGAATGCAAATAATGTGTGCGTAAAATTTAAAAGCTCTATCGTAAATATTGCGTGATATATCGTGGCTTAATCAGACGAACATGACTTAATCGAAATATAATTTTATTCTGATCGAGAATATATACATTATGGAATATCCGGTGAATATATAGGGTCAGGTTTTGATATAGACCTAACCGGACCGGTTTACCGTTAATTTCCAACATCGTGGCTGTAATTTGGTATTCTGGATTTTTGGGAGGGCAAAAATGTTACGTATATGACTTTGTTTTGACATAGCATCCATATGAAGACCCATCATCATTTCGACTATAGATGGGACTGTAATTGAACCCTTCAGATTCTTAGCGGATAAAAACCTTATTCACAAAAAATCAATATTGATTCATATTATGACATAATCCCAATATGATCCCGACCCATTTCATTTATTTCCATAGACCCCGGGGCATTTTCTCACCGAAGTGGATAACTATTTTCAATATTGGTCCATCAATTGAAATATGGCCGTATAAAACATAATCACAGCAAAATATTGGTCCATATTTTGACTTTTAAATGGGAATTTAATTCTCTCGCACCATTTCATGTACTTTTATGGTCCTCGGCGCATTTTCCAACGCAAGTGGCTGTAATTTGGCACTTAATGTTCATAGTGGTTTAAAAACTTATTTGTAATAAAAATTTAATATAGTTCAATTTTCTAGGTCTCAATAATTTTGCTCTCCAGGTAGATTAGAAATTATTAGAAATGATCAATGTTTGGAATTTTGTTGACATTGCCTCTTTGTACAAGTTCCGCGCATTTGATGTACTTTCATGGTCCTCGGCGGATTTTCCAAATTTTCAGAAATTTGCAGATTGTTAGCAGAGAAAACAATTTGTTAGGAAAATTTTTGGCATAACCTCTTTGAACAAGTTCTACGCATCACAGGTATTTTCCAACCGAAGTGGCTGTAATATTCCATTCCATGTTATTGGTAGGTATAAAAAAATGTCCATATTAGTCCATGTTTAGACATAACCCCCTTACAAATACTCAGTGCCATTTTAAGTATTTTAGGAGTAAACTTGGTAAAAACTTGTTCCCAAAAATGTTTGATATAACTCCATGTTCCATAAAAGGTCCCTTCCCCTTATATAAATGTCCTTTACAAATTTTTCTATGATTATAATCCAAGGCGTGCATTTTCCAGCCGAAGTGGCGGCAAATTGGACTTCATGTTCTTAGTGGATAAAAAACTTCTTCGGAATAATAGGTCAAGGTTTTGACATAGCTCTCATATGATGGTCCCAATTAATTTTGTTTATTTTCATGATTCTAACCATATGTCCAACCGACGTTGCTGTAATAACGAAAGTGCTGCCCATTTTAGGTATTTTCATCTCCTTAGGCTCATTTGTAACTGAAATGAATGTCTTACTATTTTTTAATATTTTATGTTACGAATTCTGAATGTATACCAATTTATTTTTAAATTTTACTTTTTATTAATAAAAAAATTATAAAATTTTTAATTTTATCTATGATCTCGAATATTCTATCTGCAGAATAATAAAAAAAACTGAAAACGAAAGTTAGGTCAATGTTATTTACATTTTTGTCTAATTAAATATGTAGCAGAACAGAAAAAATACTGCAACTATAAAAGCAAAAACTGCAACAACCTGTTCATTCAATATATAAATATTTTACATATATGTATTTTTTGTTAATGCAATTAAAAAATATTAACAATAATATATCGTGTGTATGTTTGATTTGAACGACTCACACTGACCTAACCAATAATTTTTGCTCATATTTGTTCTGGGCAATTTGATCTTGGCTTTGTGGTGGCTCACCATAGACCTCATTTCCACATCACATCACATCGCAGCCATCGACATAGTCAGTTAGGGAGTAGACAACAAATTAAAGTAGCCAAACAACCAGTCAACAAGTCATTGTTCATGACCAGTTATTTCTTCGATCAATCGTTCGTTCGTCTCTTTTCTGTTTGAGATTAAAGCTGCACAAGAAAAAAGTCAGCCAATCTTTTTAAAGGTAAACAACTTTTCTGTGCCACTACTGCGCAGCGTTGCAGAATAATTGAGGTGCGTTTTTTGGAGACATAGACAAGAAATTGCAGTATATTCCAACCACTGCTGATAATGCACGTAACATCCAATTACAGTAGGAGCAAAAAGTCTGTGGTTGTTCTTGAATTAGTGTAATCATATGTTGACGCCCACTATGTTTTCAAATGGGATTTATAAAAATAAATTGAATTTTGAATTCAAATATGGCCGAAGAATGGAAGAATGGAGGCTTTTTCAATGATAAAAAAACATGAAGCTATATACCTTAATGGAACTTATACCCAATACAAAAAAATGTTTTCTAAACGATGTCCTTCAGTTCGTCCCATTTTCACCCCTCATGTCATTTTGATCATGGCAAATGTTAAAAAAATATCTTTGTAGAAAATTTTCAATTAAAGTCTATATTTTTACATAGCTCTAATATAAATGTCTCGCGCCACATAATGTATTTTATTTTTTTGTAGGAAAAACAACTTGTTTGCCAAAAATTTCCAATACAGGTACATGTTTTTTTACATAGTTCACTTATTAAGGTCCGCCCCAATTTATGCATTTTGCGGATCCTAAGAATATTTTCTTGCCGAAGTGATTGTAATTTGTCACAACAGGTTTTTAGTAGTACAAAATTCATTCGCAATATTTTGATATGGGTCCATATTTTGTTAACGCCTTCAATTTGAGTTTCGGGAACCCCAGGTTCTCAGTTGTACAACATTTCAATATAAGTCCATATTTTGATTTAGCTTCCTTTCAGTTGGCTGAAAATCATTCGCTGGTGTCAAACATTTTTAAACCATTCAAAATACCTAAAAACGGTTCTAGCCGTTTATGGGGGGTTTGTCACTGTTAGAGATGGTATTTACCGGGTAAATACCCGGTACCCAAAAATTGGGTATAAACTCATTAACTGGCAAATCACTTGGCATAGGCGGCCAAAATTTGGCTCGGATAGTTTTTATATCAATACAACTACTGGTATTGGAAATGTGGTCCCTGGGTCCAAGTTTTGATGTAGACCCCATATAACCATACCTCCGGTTTTATGTTATTTTTTGTCTATTAGACATTGGTCGTAAAATGTGTCTAATAGACAAATCGGAAGGTACGGTTATATGGGGACTATATCAAAACTTGGACCCAGGGACCATTAGCAATATTTGCTTTGACATTAAAAACATGTGAGCCAAATTTTGGCCGCCTATGTCAAGCGGTTCGGCAGTTGATGAGTTTATACCAAATTTAAATACTCGGTATTTACCCACGTCTTTATAGTATTGATAATAGAAACCCGGAAATAGGGTTAAAGATCTTGTATTACCGATTCAATATAATAAATACCCACAAATGGTTATTTACCCATTTTAGCGGGTATTTGCCCACTGCCCATCTCTAGTCATTGTTAATTGCGGTTAGAAATTTTTTTCCCGTGGTTAAACGAAATACCAAATTACAGACTCAGGTTGGGAAATTTGGCCAGGAAAATGGGGGATATGCGTCTATAACCATAGAAATAAATAAAATATGGTGGGATCTTTAATATACTCTAAGAAGCCTTCTGGGTTCTTAATATACTCTACATATTCTTATATATGTATATTGTTATTTCAATGCAGAATTTTCTATCCACAAAAATCTTGTTGCACAGTGCTATTTAAAACATCCTGCCTGCGAAGTCATGGTTCATTATTCGCAAAATATTGACAAGAGAACTTCATTAAAATCCACAATGGCCATGGTAACTATAATATATATATATATATATTGTTATTACAATCTTTTCATGAAATGTAAATCTCCTTGATTTTTCATTCATAAATGTGTATATGTTTGTGTATTCAATGCCTACCACCATTACCAATTGAATAGTTAAATTATCACAATAAGTAAATAAGTATGTAGTTCAAGTTTAACAACAATAAAAAACAAGATTTGTTCGAAGGTTTCTTTCACGAAATATGTAGTACCTTATACTTGGCAAAATATTGGTAAGATTAGGTGTTGTTGGAAAATGTGCTTGTACGAGTATACCTACAATCACCAACAATGTACAACATGCTATTATCACCTTTTGACCAATAATTGTTTAAAGTTCGTTTTTGTATTGTTTTCATTGCATTATTTTTTGGTTTACTTTGCATTATTCCCTGTTAATTTTAGTAATATGAAAACAATTACTGAAAAGAAAATTTAAGGATTGGTAAAATAGTCGGGATTAAAATACTATTAATATTAGCAAATATTGTATTCCATGGTGGTACTCTTTGGACCTGTGTACTGTTCATCCAAGCGAAAATTGATTGATTCGTATTGTAACCTACAGTAGTACACATACAGCTTTTAATGAAGCTTCAAATGTTCATCCTAATGATTTTAGTTGTAAGAGTACAATATTCTGTCCATTGGACAGGCGTTGGTTATTCCGAACACAATTATCATGAAATCGACCGAAAATATATATTAGAGCCAATCTGAGCGGTTTTACAGATAACATAATACACGCCATTCTAGGCTCAATTCTTATGGCTAATCGATGAGGCACATTAATACGGCAAAAATGTGCCTCATCGAAATCGTTTCTGACCATTTATAATCGATTTACAAATGTTAGTCCGTCTAGCTGGTGTGCACAATAACTCTCGAAGAGAGTAGCCGATTTCATCTAAACTTTGCAATTTTCAATTTTAAAAAAATTTTAATCAGTCAATTGAAATTTGTATGCCCTACAAAACTATGTTGTCATGGTATTATAGTTTTATGTAGCCCCAAGAGTTTGTAACCCGGCGAAATATTGGTTATAGACCCCCCTTAAGTATACCGATAATATACGGGTCATATCTCGACTAGCTGAGTCGATTTAGATATGTGTGTCCGTCCGTCCGTCTGGCCATTCTAATATGTAAACACGGTACAGGCCAGAGTTATAGACCAATTTTCACGAAATTTTGCATTTTCTGGCCCATGAAGACCCTTTTTGTTTTTGGTAAAGATCGGTTTTTATTTAGGGGATGAAATGGTAGCTCTAGAGGCCACAATTATGACTTGAACTTCACGACATTTTCCCTCTGGAAGGGAATCAGGCCAAAGATTAATCATGACTTCGGGTCAAATGGAGCCAGACTTTTGTGTAAAAAATGACAACATTTTTATTCTGGTGCGTATATATTTACTCCTGAATGACCCGAGAAGTTGATAGGAGGAGTGGAGTAAGCGTTAAAATTGATACCAATTATATTGTTGTATGTACTCGGATGTGGGAGTTATGCGTAATTATATTATTTAGTATTACTACTACACCACTAGACAGCGGAAATTTCGTGCTAATCTCTTTAAAATTTTACATGAAGTTCCGGTTATGGTCAAGGACGACGCCTATATTTATCGGTGATTTTGAGATGATATTTATTTTGTCAGATTCTAGTCGCCATTATTACATGCATAACATCACATATTTTACACGGTGAAAGGAGATCTGACCAAAAACTTAGAACGGCTGTTTAGATGTTGAACGGTCAATATTCCGAGGGACAAATCAACCAAAAACTTAAGGTAACCAAATTTTTATTTTATGGTGTAAATATTCTTCCCGGGAAAACAAGATCTGGAAAATATGCCAGGGTTAGAAAGTGGAGCTGTTCACCTATAATTGATCAAGAGGGTGTAAATATCGCGAAATATTGCTCAGATTCAGAATAAAGAACCGCAGAAAGTTTGATTTTCGTAGTACTTGTGTAGGGTATCATATGGTCAGCCCCGTCGTACTATTACATTTTTATTACAAATGGTGGTAAAAATAAATTGTATAATAACATGCAAACGGATTATCCAATTTTAACGAAACTTTGTACAACCTATTATCTTTACTAAGCCTAGATTAAGTAGGAATATGGGACTCATTGGTCCACTCCCTCTGGTACCTCCCCCACAGATGGTCAACATTTCAATATTTATAAATCCAATATCAGGTTAATGGAATGTCCGATTTAAACCAAGCTTTGCACAACGTATTACCTTTACCAAGTCGACATCAAGTTTAAAGATTTTACCCATTGATCCACTTTTTCTGGTACCTCCCCCACAAAATGGTCAAAATTGTGCTAAAAATTAATTTTATAATAACTTGCAAACGAACTATCTGATTTTAACGAAAATTTGTACAACTTATTATCTTTACCAAGCCAAGATCAAGTAGGAAGATGGAATCCATTTGTCGACTCCTTTTGGTACCTCCCCCACAAATGGTCAAAATTTTCAATATTTGTAAATCCAATATCAGGCGAATGCAATGTCCGATATGAACTAAACTTTGAACAACCCATTATCTTTACGAATCCTAGATGAACTCCGAAGATGGGACCCATCTGGTACCTCCCCCACAAATGGTCAACATTTTCTATATTTCTAAATCAACATTTTCAATATTTATAAATGCAATAATAGGCGAATGGAAGTCAGATTTGAACCAAACCAGTCAATATTTTATAAAATTAGTTTAACATTAAATTCGAAACCTCTTATATATATCACTAATAATAAAAACTATGTGTAATTCCAAACACCTCCGCAAACCATAGGCTGGGGATATATATCTGTCGGCAACACCGACTGATACTTTTAAACGATTTAAAAATGTGTCAAAAACAACAAATAATAGGGACATACTAGGGTCAATATTTATAATTTTTGGTAAGAAATTTCTATCCAATTACAATCCAAAAAATCGAATTTATTTGAAAACCGTGTCAAAATTCCAAAATTTGGGAGGTTCCATTATATGGGCGCTACCCTAAAAATATGCCAATGGTGGTTGATTGTAGAAATATTTGCTATCAAATTAAAATCAGACTACCAAATTACAGCCAATTCATTTGAAAAGCATCCCCAAAATACCGAATATTGTGGGATGCCGTTATATTGAGGCTACACCAAACTAGGACCACTATATTCCATTAAATTAAAGATTATTTTAAATTTTGTTAGGGTATAACGTACATAGATATATCCATATAACCTTATCCCCAACTTTCGGTATGTGAGGATTTTGGACAGATTTCCCATGGATTTTGATACCCAATCAGAACGAGTTCCTACCAATTGGATTGATTGAGCTTCTCGATATATGGCTATCATTATACTAAAATTTGCGCCATTAATATTTCGTAGTTTCAGAAACTCTTGGGCCACACAATCTACACTAGTATGTTGTGAAGGTATTGACAATTATATAAACATGTATTATTAATATAAAAATTTACAAAGTTTGGATCAAATCGGAATTTCAATTTGCTTGATATTGATATTAACAAATTCAAAATAATGATGACAACGAATGGGCCGATCTTCGAACTTAATATAAGTTTGAAATAAATATTACGATGTGCAAAGTTTTAATGAAATCGGTTACTCCCTTCCGATTTGGGCCAAAGAAACATGGGATATAAAACCAATGTTTCTCATTAGACATACGGCTGAGGGTATAAGAATGCATGGAAGACCAACTCGTTATCAGAAAACTATGAAAAAATATATTGTTCCAAAAATAAATCGATCGGATTTGATATTTTTGATATCGTGATATTTTGTCATATATGTCCATTTAGATACACTCAGTCTATTTCATTATCTTTGAAAAAATGCGCCAAACAAAAGCTTTTGAAAATATATCTACCTCGTCTATGCTTATCTAAACGATAGAGATTAAAATAATGCAGTCCTTTGGCAAAAGTATTTATCATGCCTAATGTTTGTTTTATCAACACACCATTACAAATATTGAAAAGTTTAACAGTCTACTTACTTGTTGTAGCCACTGCTGTGTTGCTGTTATTCCCTGGCGATTTTCTATTAGCATTTGATCGGCCGACATGATTAGCTGAACTATTTTTCGATTGTAATGTTTGTCCATTCGCTGTGGCTGTTACAATTTTCTGACCATTACGTTCCGATGATGTTGGAGTTCCATGTTGGCGATTTGCAGGTCTATGGTTGGAGCTATCGTTATGGCTGTTCCTTCCAGCATTTGTTGCCAACGACGACGAACTGTGATGATTTGAATTACGTGAGGTTGTGGATGGCACATTTGAATGTTGGGAATTTTTCTGTGCACTACCACTAGCGAGACGTGACTGTGATTTAGGCTGTATTGTGGTTGTGGATATTACCGCCGTCGTCGTTGTTGTTGTCTTTGATTGTTGCTGCCGACCCAAATTGGTGAGAGAACGCAACGTGGATGCAATGGTTGATTCTATTACATTTGTGTGGGAAAAACGTGATCGATTTGCATTTGCTGGCGGTGCGGAACGATGCTGTTGCTGCTGATGTTGTTGTTGAGGTTGACCCCTTACTGCAGTGGGGTGACTTTTTTGCACTGCTGGAGGTATATCGTATTGTTGCACAACAATTTCATTTTGCTTTGATCCGCCAGCATTGTGTCTTCTCGTAATATGCGATGTAGTTTCCGCAGGAGGTACGTGTGTAGGCAGGGTTAAATATTCATCGGGTTGATTGGGTAGTCTTCTTTTGGGGGAGTGACGTGCTCTATCACGTTTATGGGTTGTTGTGGTTGTGGGTGTTGCAATTTCTTCTCTTCTTGATGCACCTGGAACACGATTTTCTTTTCCACTTCGAGATCTTTGACCTTCCACGGTTCTGTGAGTTGTTGTTGTGGAGGAGGGAATATTTTGTGGTTGTTGTCTTCTAGTATTTGCATAACCGTTATTATTGAAAGTTCCCTGAACTGTCCTCTGTTTTAAATTTTCTCCTGCGACCTGTAGCACTTCATTCGTTTGCCCTGTTAACTTTTCACCAAATTTCAATGGCTTTGCTGGCGATATCTGCTGCCGAACAGCATTTACTTCCGCTTGTGATGTTGCATAAGTGGCCGCCACAAAAAGCAGCAACATACCACATGTTGCCTGCAACAAATAGTGGTCGAGCTTGGTTTTCATAGTTGTTTATGGGTGACTTTCATAAAAAACCTATCTATGGATACTTTTAAATATAAAAACACACGTACACACCGACCGACCGGCATATATACCGACACACATAAATTTATTTTTTGTTTCGTTTTGTTTTTTATGTTTTCTTAATTCGCATTGATTTTATTTTGTTTTTGTTTATGCGCAAGCGCGTCTAGTCCGGTTGACTTTACGCAGCATCTAAGAGAATGTATGTTGAGGTCAGGTTGACCTTAAAACACCATTGTGGGGCTAATCAACAGCAGCAGCCGCACCATATATGAATGGGGTTATTGTTCTCCGAGCTTTTTTTGTGTGTGTTTTGATTATAAATTTCGATTTCGTTAAGATGCCGAATATAAAAATAATAAAACCAAAACAAATCAAATCAAATGGCGCTGATTGCCCGTTTATTGATCAACAATTTTTTTAATTAAATTAATGACAATTTTTTTTTCTTTTCTTGGTTTGGTTTCTGTTTTTTTTTTTTTTTTAATTTTTATTATTTTTTAAAAAGACTTAAAATTTGATCAATTATTTTTCTTAAGCTGTGTTAAACCTTTCGTCACTTTAATCTGTCATTTAAAATTTTTTGTTAAATGTCTGCTGTTAACGTCTGTTGTTCCGCTCGCGTGCTCAATGGTCGAAGTCTCGTTTTCGACTGTTGTCTGTTTGAAACTCCAATTCTTTAACTTGCGCACAGATTCGCGCATTCGCATTAAGCCTCAATCGCTACCATGGTTGCTGCTGTTGTTGTTGGCTTAGTACTGCTCTTAGCACTGACTCCAATGGCATGGTATGCATCCGTCCATTTCTTCTCTTGCTCTGAGGTTTAGCTAAGCAGCTAGCTAGTTTAGTTAAGTTTAAAGTGCAGAAAAAATACCAATAGCAGCAGTAGGAGCGATACTACCAATGTACAGTGGTGTAAATATTGAGAGTAATTTTGTATGATTTAAATATAAAATATGTTATTGAAAATGCGAATATAGGTCGGAATGTAGCTCAGCTGTCGTATTTACATTTAGGTGTCTACTGTACATAAAATCAGCATGTTGAGGCCCTCCCAAACCGCTTTGTTGATTATAATTTTCTGCAGAGTCCCACCGTTGTTATTATAAAATTAACGTGCAGTTACTTAAAAACCAGTGAAGTATAGTCGGACGGACTCGACCATATGATACACTACAAAACACACTGAACTTTAACTATCTATGGATCTACATTCCAAGCTTTGGCAATGTTTCTCTAGACCTCTAAACACATTACAATATTTCCCCAAATTCAATAGAAATTTTTATATGAACTGTAGGACTTTATTTAACATGCTTCGGAATGTCCGATTTGGGCTAAATATGCACCGTTTTGTTGTATGTTTTGTTGAAGTCCTTGTTCTCTATTTGCAAAAAACTCTAGTAGTCGGTTTTCACAATCCTTCCTAGATACCAATTTTTTATCATTGAATAAATTTTGCATTGCAAGAAAAAGAATATAATCGCTTGGTGCCAAGTCCGAACTGTATGGCGGATACATTAAAACTTCCCAACCAAGCTCCCGAAGCTCATGGCGAGTCACTGTAGATGAGTGTGGCCAAGCGTTGTCCTGATGGGACACGACACCTCTCCTGTTGGTCATTTCTGGTCGTTTCTGGTCAATTGTAAATGGTTTAACACAATTTAATGGTCGATTTTTAACGATGTAACGAATGCTAACACGCCGGTCAACTACGATCATTTCTCTGATTTTATCGACATTTTCGACGACCGGCCTACCTGTGCGAGGTTCATCTTTAACATCAACAAGTAAAAAAGTGTCAGTCGGCGTGGCCGACAGATATATACCCTCATCCTATGGTTTGCGGAGGAGGTCTTCGGAGTTATACACAGTTTTTATTATTCGTTTTATTTAAGGTATATGTTTAATTATAGTCCTTTTTTAGGATGTACCAGAGGAGAGGGCAGGCGGGTCCCACCTTCGGACTTGATCTAGGCTTGGTAAAAATAACAGGTTATGCAAAGCTTGAAAAAATCGGACATTCCATTCGCCTGATATTGGATTTAAATATTGAACACTTTGGCCCTTTATGGGGGATGTACCAGAAAGAGTGGACCAATGGGTCCCATCCTCAAATTTGATATATTCTTGGTAAAGATAATAGATTGTGCAAAATTTGATTCAAATCGGACATTCCATTCGCCTGATATTGGATTTATAAATATTGAAAATTTCGATCATTTGTGGGGGAGGTACCAGAAGGAGTGGACCGATGAGTGCCATCTTCAAACTTGATCTATTCTTGGTAAAGACAATAGGCTGTGCAAAGTTTGGTTCAAATCGGACATTCCATTCGCCGTATATAGGATTCATAAATATGAAAAATTTCGATCATTTGTGTGGGAGGTACCAGAAGAAGTGGATCAATGGGCCCCATCTTCAAACTTGATCTGGGCTTGGTAAAGATAATAGATTGTGCAAAATTTGGTTCAAATCGGACATTCCATTCGGCTGATATTGGACTCATAAATATTAAACATTTTGTCCCTTTGTGGGGGAGGTACCAGAAGGAGTGGACCGATGAGTCCCATCTTCAAACTTGATCTAGGCTTGGTAAAGATAATAGGTTGCACAAAGTTTCGTTAAAATCAGATAGTCCGTTTCCATGTTATTATAAAATTGATTTTTAGCACAATTTTGACCATTCTGTGGGGAAGGTACCAGAAGGAGTGGACCGATATTCCCCATCTTCGAACATAAGCTAAGTTTGGATGAAACATTAAGATGTGCAAAGTTTGGATGAAACATTAAGATGTGCAAAGTTTGGATGAAATCGATTATTCCCTTCGAGAGTTATCGTGTGTACCAGTCAACCAGACAGACAGGCGGACAAAGGACGGACATTTTTAAATATACTTCAAATTTTCTGAAACGGATTTGGTCCAAAGAAAAATGGGGTCTAAACCCAATATTTCGATGAGGCACATTTCCACCGCATCAAAGTGTATATACCCTCATTAGCCATAAGGCTGAGGGTGCTAAAAAGGGTGAATTATTATTTATTGAGAACCCAAAATATTAAATTTGAGCCAAATTCGATTTAAATAGTTCCCAAACTCCCCAATATATATATAAATTTTGGAGGTACCGTTATTTCGACGTTACCTTTAAAAAGTTGACCAATATTGATAATTTGTAGTAAGGAGATTTTTTAAATTGTTGAATATCGTGCTCCAAAGCTACCCCAAAATACAAAATTATAGGTACTTCGGTTGAAAAGATCCAAAATTTGGGAGATACTGGTGTCTAACCTAAAAACTGGGCAAGTATTGTTATTTTTTAGATTTAAAACCCACTGAAAATTCAAGATATCAAATTAGAGCCGGGTAAAAAAATGTGCACAAACTTCCCAAAAAATGAAATTTGCAGTATGATATGGCTATCCTAAAAAGTGGACCAATATTCGTATCTTTATTGGAAGAAACCACAATTCCATTGGAACCAATTTTATTAAAAAGAGTGCCCACATAAATCCAAAATGAAAAAACCAATGAGCGGAGTAGTATAGTCGGACGGGGCCAACCATAATGGTACCCTACACAACTACCACGGAATTCACACTTTCTGCGGATATATATTCCGAGCCTGGGAATTAGAGGTCAACAGGTCCTCTTTCTTACCCTGGCATCTTTTCCAAATCTTGATTTCCCGGAGTGGGCATCGACACTTCTCTTGGATATACAATCAACTTCTAAGGGTCTATCTCCTAAAGGGATAAATATATTCGACACAGAATACACATTTTGTAATTTTGCACACAAAATTCTGGGTCCTTTTGACCCGCTACGTATTGACCGATCTTCATGAAAAAGTATTTATTATTCAATGGTCAGGCCCCTCTCCTTGGAGTGGTGAGTAAATAAAGTTTTTGATTCATTTCATCCCTTTAAGTTTAACCGATCATTACCAAAAACAATAGGGATCTTATTTGACCAGAACCCGTCCTACATTCAAAATTGCGAAACGATTGGTCTATAACTGTGGCCTATATCGTGTTTACAAATTATATATATATATATATATATATATATATGAAAAACGAGTCCATACTCTCCAAAAATACGAATTTTGGAAGGAAAGGGAGATTCCCTAAAATGTAGAAGCATATTGATTTTTTTTTTTTTTTTTTTTTTTGCTACCCAATGAAAACCCGAAGTACCTAATACGGTTGGAAAACATCCCCAAAATAAGAAAATACTGTACCAAAACGTGGACAAGTATATTCCATTTTCAATACCTAACACCCTATGAGTAGTAGCAACTTGTGTGCAAATTTCAAAGTTCTATCCCCAATATTGCAAGTTTTATTTTGATTTTAACAAAGGGTCTTTCAGACTGGCGAACATGGCTAAATCGATATAGAATTTAATTCTGATCAAGAATATCCCTTTCAGACTTTGGACTTTGGACACTAATAATTCAATTCAAAATAGGATTATAAACTTCTTATTCGATACCTCCAAATAAAATATACTAGATCGTTCCATATGAGAACCTCCTTTATATTATATTAAAAATATGACTGTCTGTTCTATTTAAATAAAAATTTTTGACACTTAATCCAAACACCAACATTATTCTACCTCAACAAAACACTCCTTTTGTAACCACTGTTCTGTTATATTCATACCACCTTAATTGTGGAAAATCATACTCAATAACAACAACAAAAACTAAGTTGTTGGTTTTCAGACTATTCGTGTACGACTTTAAAATTTAAGTCACTGTGGCTCTGTGCCGCTGTGTTTAAGGTGGCAAATTTTTGTTTTATTTGGACGTTTTTTCAATTCCACACTCTTCTCACCTATCGGCTGAAGTACGAAATATTTTGTTGTTGGATTTTTTCGTTATAATAGTATTATCATTTTTATTAGTATACTTTTGTTTTTAATGGTGTATTAAAACCTCCTGAATTTATGGCAATAAACGTGAATGTTAGCCCCAAAAAATATTATTCTTCACATATTTCAATGTAGCAACAAATGTTTTTTTTTTTGCTTTTTAATTTAATTTTTAATTTTACAATAGACTTTGTGCAATTTGTAATTGTTGATTTTTTTTTTTTGCTTTTAATGAGAATTGCCAAAGTCCAATTACCAATATTTGTTGACCCATCAACAAAAGGTTTGAAATTTGAAAAACAGGAAATAGTAGATTTTAGTAAATGTCATACTAAATCTTCTAAAGTTCATGTTACACAAAAGGGCTGCTGTAAAGTTTTTCAAATAAAAAATTTACCTCCGATTAGGACTTTGGATTGCCTAAAGTAAAACAAAATAAAGCTTGGTCATTAAATTTCACATTTTTCAAAATAATATACTTGAAGCTTTTGAGGCTTCAAATTGCATTTTTGAAATAAATAAATAGATTAGACAAGACAACTATAGGTTACATCAAATTAATAGTTTATATACATTTTTGATTTCAGATGTTCCAGTGGTAAGACGTCACATGCCGACGAGAATAAATTTTGTTTAGTAACTGAAAACAAACAATAAGGTATGTACAAATTAAAATTTGGTATTTCTTTTTAAAGTTTTCAAATAAATTAATGTGTTATGTATTTAAATAACAGCTTATAGAAAATCGTTCAAATATAAAATAGGGAATGGAGGTGTAATAGTTAAAAATAACACACTCTTTCTACTTACAAAATTCCCACAACGCACTAACCATTCTAATTTGGCATGACAATATTGTAACTTTTCGAAAATCAGGTATTCTAAAGCACACAATTTCCTTTAAATGGCCTGTATCTACGATTTAAAACTTTAAATCTGCCTCCAAAAATTATTAAAAGTTTCAATGATAAAGCCTTGAATAATATCCTCCAGTTAGATCCCAAAATATTGTACAAAACTCCCTTCTATGCGGCTATAATATTCTCTATTCTAATCCCTTACATGTAAAAAAAACAAGTGAAAATGTCGGGGTCGAATTTGTTATACCTTTCCCCACAAGGTGGGCATTTCAAAATACCTAAAATCAATCGGAGGTAAATTTTGGGGGCACGTTTTTCAATACGTCTGTAAAACGTGGCTCCAAAACCGAAAATACCGTCCACATTTAGAGTTGCCCCTATGCCATAAAAGTTTAATGGCCGGATGCAAAAAATTATATTGGGTTTCTATTTATCTCAAACCTACACCAATTCAAGAATGTCCCTTTAAGTGGAAATCTCAACAACTCTTGATGATATACAAGATTTAATGTGTCAGTATCAAGCGATGGACAAATTGCTTCTCAAAGTTTAAACGCGTTTTTCCCGAAAAAGTATTTTTTACAAATGGTATAAAAATGGGCCCATAACTCAAAAACTAATAATTCAATCGGTTCAAAATGTTAACACATTATTTAGTTTGTACATAGCTATATGAACTGGGACAAATGCAATTGGTCAATATTTTCCTTATTTTCTAACATGATTTTGGCCGAAAATATGTAATTTTTCCAAAAAAAAAACACTTCATATGTCCGCCATTTTCCTAATTTTTGTGCGATGGTAATTATCCTAGTTTATACCAGAACATTATGTCTATTAATTTTCTTATCCTTTAAGTCTTCTCGAACATACATATATGCAAAGAAACAAGACTTCAATATAATACCGTACATTGATTTCCCAGCCGTTTGAAAATGATCAACATTTCAAATCGAAAATGGGTGGGTTCCCTTATGCGGTATTTAAGATTAATACCGCCTCTTCTACCCTATATCTCGTGGTGTTAAGTTTTAGAACTCCTACCACTTATATTACAGGAACAGTTTTTGGTTCATGGTTCAGATCATCACCATTACGTTAAGTTGCTAACTATTTAATTATTCTGCAAGACCATTTCACACATTCTATACATTTCATTGGTGTATTATATTTCTCACATCATTACATCGACGACGTAGACGATGAATTTGTTTAGCTATCATCACAAAAATCTGGAGTGTTAGGAAAATTAAATACGTTAAGGTCTTTTGTGTTATTATTAATATCCTGAACAAGTGTGGAGCCCATTATTTCTGGAAGTATGGACATCCGCATTAACACTAGAACGCCGAAGGCAGTCATTTTGACCGCTTTCCAATTTCAAGTACAAAAGCAACTGTGCATTTAATGACACTTTTTTTTTTTAAATATGGTGACTTTTTGTACCTCATAGAATTACGTTTATTATAAAAAATTTACCAGATTTTAAAAACAAGTGTCATTAAATGCACAGTTGCTCGTCGTCGATGTAATGATGTGAGAAATAGAATACACCAATGAAATGTAAGCGGTCAAAATGACCGCGGTCAAAATGACCGCCTTCGGCGTTCTAGTGTTAATAACAAGTAAACAATTTTTGATACGCTCCATCATGAGAGATATTAAAAATAAATAAAAATGAGATATTAAAAATACCTATATTCGTTCCCGATTTTTATGTGGGGGCTATGCCATCGCAAATTGCTACCAGGAGAAAGCAGTATATCAAACAACAGATACTAATTCTATACATTTCATTGGTGTATTATATTTCTCACATCATTACATCGACGACGTAGACGCTGAATTTGTATAGCTATCATCACAAAAACATCCGCATTAATAACAAGTAAACAATTTTTGATACGCTCCATCATGAGAGATATTAAAAATAAATAAAAATGAGATATTAAAAATACCTATATTCGTTCCCCATTTTTATGTGGGGGCTATGCCAATATTTTGGATACCCAATTTCGTATTTTCAATGCTCAATTTTAGCTCTATCTTAAATATTGCGAACTCTATTTCTACTGACAGACGTATATGGCCGGGCCTTAAACTTGTCGTAAGTCATTATATACATTGTCCGTTTTCTAAAGAAATATTAATGATTCGCACTATTTTATTATTTACTTTATATTTTATGAGAACAAATGCGTCAAATTCTATTTATATGAATATTCTCCGATTTCTCTATTTGCAATTAATGCCACGTTTTTTCATTTCCATACAATTTATTTTGGATATACTATTCCCTCAGAGGATATAGAAAAATACCAGTATTTGTCCCACAAATAAACTAAAACCATAAATGTGGTTTGTCTACTGGTTCAAATTACGTTGCTCTGGTAACATAGACTCAATGCCACAATTCAATTTATTTTGTAATAGAGCGTATGTACTGCTTGCTACTCATATAACCAGTCTGTGCAACAAGTGTCGAATTTGTCTTTACCATTAACAGGAAATTACATTCATTTTTCTTTTCAACAAAAAATATAGCTGCTTTTAAAACGAATGGGAAAGGATGTCAACACCCAACCAATAAAAACTAGATGAACATGTTAACTTTTCGTTAAATCATTAATAATTGACAAGTTTATAGAAAATAAAAAAAATAAAATGTGTGTTTTAAATATCTTTTTTATTAACCATTGGAAAATGTTTTTCCAACAATATGAGGAAAATTTAGTTATTTATTAAACACCCCCACTGGCCATATTTAACTAAAAAAAATGGTGACGCATTCCATTTGCACTGTGTGTGCAACAAAAGTCCATAAGACTTTCTAATGGTTGGGGTGTGGCGTTTCTCTTCATAGATGTGGTCATCAAAAAAGCGGATTTAATCCAACTGCAAAAGAAAAGAACAAAGAAGAAAAACATTAATAAATTTGAAGGTAAAGGGAATGTGTACAAATGCAGTCTCTTACCTTCTTGAAGCCAATGTCGTTGGCGTATTCTCTGAAGCATTGACGGCAGATGTTCAAGCCATATTTACGGATCAAACCGTGACGGTTAGAGCAGGCACGGCTGTAATGAAAAACAAATATGTATTAATTTATATGTTTATTGCCACCACAACAAAAATAGAAAAAATAACATTTGGTTTTGTTGTTGATATCTTTCTCATCACTATATGATATCCCCCCACATGGTTCGAGGGAACATCTTAATAAACAGCAATGAAGAAAATTTTAATGTAGCCACCCTTAATTAAGGAAAATGCAAAGATTAATTGTAACACAAATTCCGAACTCAACCGGGGGCACACTATTTCCAACATTTGTTATACATATTTCATTATGAATTCCATTGCAATAGCGTTTTTTAACAAAAGCACATTGTACCAATGCATATACGCGTACACACATCACAACATAACCTCACTTTTTGGTTACCAACTTAAAAACGGAATTTTCTGGAAATTCTTGCAGGGAAATTTATAATATTCCTACATCATTTTGCAGGATATTTAATAACGTTTCCAAACTTACCAACATCTGGAGCCTTGGCCGTATTTACGAGGATGAGAGTACCAGAGATTAGCAAAACCCATGTTGGCTTTATCACGACGTAGTTGCAAAAGAAAGGAAACCTAGAGATTGGAAAATAGCATCGATTTTAATGAAAAATCGATTTTCGATAAATGAAAAACGATGTATTATCGTTTTCAGCACATCACTACAAAATTGAAAACAGTTCCACTCGTTTGGCTGTTCGGTGCAAGTGCATGGTCATACATCGAATTCAAATAATTTAAAAATATATAATTATATTTCTAATATTTATAAAAAATGTGTTTCAAATCACTTGTGATCTACTCCAGAACATGGATTTCACTGAAAATAATTCATATATTATGATTATATTAAATTCTTGACCGAATATACTAATTTTTCAAATAAAATTGGGACCATGATACAACTATTCAAGATTGGCCATAGCAACCTATAAATTAAAATTTTTTCAGGCTGTGGCTTGTTATGCCAAAGTCATATATAAAATATTTGACTGTTTGTTTAATGTTTTGAAAAATATAACAAAATATATTCGAAAATCGATTTGTTTGAAGATGAATTTTATAACATTTGTAAATGAATCAACATGTAAATCATATCCCCAACTCAATTTTGAAGATGCATTTTACAACATTTGTGAATGAACCAACATGTAAATCATATCCCCAACTCGATTTTGAAAAGAAAACCTGACATTTCATTAATTTTTCGCGTTTTTGGTAAAATGTTAATTTTTACTATTTTTTTTCTATATCATAAATCCTGATTTAGGTTAGGCGAGTTTACTTTTCGATCTGTTTTAAACTTGCTTCATGCGTCTATACGGCAATTCGGCTTCAAAAATATTTTTTTACATTTGACAATGTTCTGGATTGATGTATCAAATTAATGACACTACAAACAAAATACACAAAACGAATTGCCAGAAAATTGCCGGTATGAGCAATTTTTTCAATTTCTATTCCCGTTGCCCCTCTCTCCAGCAAACAAAGACTTGCGCAAGTAAACTCGCCTAATCTAAATTGGGACTAAAGGAAAAATTGTACAAGCATGCATGTTCAGAAATATGGCTACAATTTTCATAATCAAAACAAAAATTGATAAATAAAGCGTAAGCAGCAACCACTGGTATGTTCCCGTACTGCAAGAATCTACTAGATTTTACTATTTTCTTCGATAATATAAAGAAAAATTCGGTATCGTAGTAAAAACCAGTAAATTATCGCAAATCGCGTCAACGCACGCAAAATGTTAAATATATTTAACTCCGATGTGCAACTCACATCAATTTCAAACGTCGACGATAAAGGGCTAAACAGAATGCTCGAGTTGAGCATTTTTTTGTTATCGCGTATCAACTTCAACATTAGTGCTATCGTTTCTTTGTGGTTGTTGTATTTTCGATAACACATTCTACCTAGCCCTTAACATGGCCTATAAATAAGGACACCCTGGGAGACCAGCAGGAAATCGATACCTCTCAAGTTTGCTGTCAAAATGCATTATTGTGAATTGACTTCCATTGTGAAAACGTAAACAAAGTCGACATTTTTGACATTAGACTTGAGAAAACAAATCCAACAATTCCATTCTGTTTTCCCTTTAATCGCAGGCATTTAAAGGCAACACACAAAAAAAATTTGGACATGAGTGTCATTTAAAAGTGATAGTGTGTACACCGTTTTAATATTCTTGTAATTTATCATTTTATGTCCGTCACCATTTAAGTATCTCCTTATATATTTTTTGTGGAATGCATCTGACTTCGGCTGTGGGACTTAAAATCTATCGATAACCGTTCCATTCAAATATATATTTCTTATTTACACCAACGTTTTTTTAAATGAGACTAGATGGGCATTACATTTGACTGTACCACACTATTCTACCAAACATTTTTGGAAGTGCAATCTTTCTACATATTCCGAACCTTAATTTTCCATACAGCCAGCAAGCGACCGTTGCCTGACCAAGTTATTCAAACAATTGGTCTGTTCCCGTACTGCAAGAATCTACTCGATTTTACTAGTTTCTTCGATATCATAAAGGAAAAAAGTGTTATCGGAGTAAAAAATAGTAGATTCTTGCAGTACGGGAACATACCAAATGTATCGATATTATTCGATTTATCATTATCGATACTATCGATTAATTTTTTTTGTGATTACATTTTCAAAACAGTGCTCCCGCCATTTCATTTAATTCATTATAATTAATTTTAATTAAGGACATTAAAGAAATAATAATTAATAATGGAAAACGTATTAACGTTTGAAGAATTTTTCGAACAAATCCAGAGTAAAATAAATCGCCTCAATGACTTCATTGCATTAAGTTTACGACGAAAAAAGATTAGTAATGAGTTGAAACAAATCATTGATAAATCTATAAAAATTAAAGATGCATTGGTGCTAGCCCATCAAGCTTTGCAGGAAGAATTGAAAAAAGTTGAAGATGATTATGAGAGTGTTATGTCCGATATGAGAAGAAAGCAAATGATAATTATGGATTATGTTATAAAGGAGAAACAACGTAAACTAAAGGCGGCAGAAGAGGAACAGAAAAAAGTACAATTACTACTAAGTTGTGGTAAAAGTGCACCCGGTGGAAGTGCGGTCAAATCGTCGGCTGTGAAAAGGCTTGGTGGCGATTTGGCTAGTCTGCATTTGAATCCGGCCATTACACCGCGGTTGAAAATGAGTGACTATAAAAATTTACCTTTGGTGAAGAAGAAAATTGCTCCCATACCTATATTTTTTGCGGAATTTGATGTACACATAAGTCCACAACAATTTGATAAAATACCAAAGTAAGTCACATTTAAAATATTTTGTAAAAACGATTAATAACCTATAAATTATTATTTTTCTAGATACATGAGCGGTCGTGAAACTGTGGATCAATTAAATGGTTTCTTGGAAAGCGTAATTATACCATGCTTCAACGAAAAATATCAATTAATACATAAACAGCGTAATATTTTACGCGGCAATGATTTGGAATTATGGAAACTGTACAATGACCAGGCCAGTTATTTACCAGGAAAATATTTCATAACACCCGGAGATATTTCACGTCATCAAAATAAAATGTTGGATAAGAAGACACAAAATCGTCTAACAATGCTGCGGCATATAGGAATATTGCAGGAGCAGCGTATTAAACAGACCGTGTGTTATGTTTGGTCATTTAATGGTTGAGTGTTTACGTGCTGGGAACCACATGTTTTATTTATTTAAGAATTTATATTTAATTTTATTATTAGATGCAATATTCCAATTTAATTGTTATATTTTAATAAATATATGCATGGAGACGTGATGGCTTTTATTAAAATACGATTTTCCTATAAATCTATAAAATTCGAAATATTAAATAGTTGATAAATTAGCCGTATTTGTATCGGAGATATGATTTCCACATTATGGTGGAGGGTAAACAAAGTTAGGCCCGCCCGACAACTATGTCAGCCTTCTGCCGATAACGATCTCTCTTACACAACCTGTTTAATGGACCGAGTAGTAGTAGGACTTTGGAGTAGTTCATGTGCTATCGTTTATGATATGACAATGCGACATATTGCTAATTTTAAGTTTATGGAGTAGTCCATGTAATGAAGTTTTTGGAATCCCTCAAGGGCCTTTGGGTCATGGATCTTGGCTTCGAGTTTTCTGCTACCTCTACCACTGAGTGTCATTGATGGAAAAACTCCACATGGGAACAGTATAAGTTTAAGGCTTTGTATGACCTTAAAAATACCTCTTTATCCTTACCCCATTTAGAGCTTAATGTATCAAACTTTTCCAAGGGGTCTGCACGGATCTCGGATATTGAATAAAAACACGTTTTTATTTTAATATACTAATTCGATATTTTAATAAATAAAATTCAATTCAATTTTAAAGAAGAATGGAAACTAAAAATCGGAAAAAAATAAAAAAAAAATTCAACACAAATAAATACAAAGAAAAAAAACTATAAAGATTATTTAGTGACAGATTTTAAAATATCATTCTCATCGAGATCAAACATTAATGATTCAATCATAGATTTAGGAAAGGGGACATTACCAATCATTACAATATCATCAATATCTTGATTGCGAACATTGTTACTGGTTGATGGATATTCAACTTCAGATAGAGGCAAACGCGTTGCTGTATTTTCCCCAACAGAATGATTTCCACAAACTGCTGAAATTTTTCTTTCAATAGAGGAAGGATTACCACCAGACTGCTGTTGAGTGGTGGCATTACTTGCTTTGGCCGCCGCTGCCTCCAATTGCAATTTTTGCATTTGCATCATTAGCCTAGCATTGGCATCCAAATGTGAATGTCTGGCTCTCATGTGTTTATCACGATCACCACGTTGTCGGAAATTTTTCGTACAAAATAAACAACCGAATGGTTTCTCCCCAGTGTGAATACGTTGATGATTTTTCAGAGCATCAGCACGATAGAAACGTTTGCCACAATCTTCACATTCATAACGACGTTCACCACGATGTATCAAACGATGTTGATAGAAAACCGAACCCGTCAAAAAACGTTTATCACAAACCAGACAATGATATGGTCGTTCTCCCGTATGACACTTGCGTATGTGATCATTTAAATCGGGACGGATGGTAAATTTGCGGCTACAGCCGGGTTCTTTGCAGGCAAAGGGTTTTACACCTAAAATATGGTAACATTTATTGTCAGAATTATTATATATATATTTTTTTAATTGTATGCAGTATTACCTTGATGAAATCTTAAATGCTGTCCCAAATGACTAGACTGTGTATAGGATTTACCACAAATATCACATAAATATAAACGATTTCTATTCGGATTTACAGAACCCTCCTTTTCCTTCCTATGTTTCTTATAGTGATTATCTTCATAGTGCGCCAAACAATCTTGAACATTTTCCGAAACATGATCGCAATATTCACAAGGTATTTGCAAAATACCCAATCGATGGTTCAGACGGGGAAAGAAATGGTATAAAGTGTAACTGAAGAAAATAACAAAATAAAAATTATGGAAATAGTCTAGTAAGTAAGGATACGGAAATATGTGTAAAAGGGGATTTCTTTTATGGGAGAGGAATTTGCTAATATTTGAATTACAGTCGAATTGTTTATAAAGACATCATTTATAATAACATATCGTTTATAACCACTTCTTATAAAGTCCCGATAAAAGTTCTGCCCTAGGTTAGGTTTGGGGAAGTGCAGTCACTTATGTGGCTGCAGCACTCTGAAACCATCAGGTCCATTGTGATCATCCACGAAAAGAAAGATATATGGAGAGATCTATAGGGGAGAGAAGAAGGAGGGATAGAGAGAGCTTCTCATGCTTACAAGAAAATGTAAGAAGTTAAGTTTGAAATAATATCGATGGCTATAGAGATCGGACAGAAGATATATTACGTATCAAGGTTGCACTTTCCAACCAATTTCAGGTTCAGATGTTGAGAAGAAACTAAGACTCGGTGGAAAATGAGCACCCACTAGTCTGTGTCGCCTGTAAGCCAGGACTGCACAGTGACACAGTTGTCTCCGTCTTCTCGTCGTCAACGCAGAGTCTACAGTAATCAATTGCATCATGATCTCATATACTAGTAAAAACCGTGATATTGCAATGACCATTCCTGTCATTACTCTTATTTCGGCATTGCTCAGGTTCAACAGTGAGTATGTCCTTTTGGTAGACAGAGTCGGCCAAATAGATCTTGACACAAATTTCCGATAAAGATGACTTATGGTTGGTTTGATTGAGTCATCAATTGCTAGATATGTGGATTGAAATCCTCGTCTAGCTAATTCGTCTGCTCTTTCATTACCCATGATGTCCCAACATAGCCGATAGCTTTTCTACACTGTTCCAAAGCTGTTCTACACTTGAGGACTGCCTCAGATTTGAGTTCTACTCTTGACCGTCGTAATAAGCGATTTCGACTGTAGTCCCAAAAACGCAATTATCTTTTAAGACAATTTTAAGTTAGTTGTTAAATTTCAACATAAATTTACCGATGTTCATGCAGCTGGTCCAGTGTCGGGAACTTATTCTCACACACGTTACAAACAAAATAACGCTGAACAGCGATTTCATGTAATTTTGTATTTTCCCGCATAAAAACACATTCCGTTTGCCAATGATTTGTAATTTCTTTCGTTGTTCTCACACAAATATCACACGAGAAGCATTCGAATTTTCTTTCGGGTGAATGGCAAACTGTGTGCACGAATAAATATGAGACATCGGAAAAGACAAAGTCACAGAATTCACATTGTAGGATACATGTTAAGATAACCATTTTCAGCAACTTTGAAGTTTTATCACTTGCCGTAATATCTTGCTCTGGGCTTTGATATGGTATATCGTTTTTAGCCTACAAAAATATAGAAAATTCAATAAAAATCCTTTTGATATTTTGTATTAGTCTCTTAAAGAATAGTATAACTTAGCACATACCTCATTCTTTAAAAACTGCAAAGCATCATCAATATACATTTCATATGGCACATCTGAACAAATATCCAATTCTTTTTCTTCCATCCAAGTGCTGGGAAAGTGGCCATATAAATGTTCCAAAGCACTACGCGGTTCAAAAAGTATTCTACCGCAAAGGGTACATTTAATTACCAATCTAAGACCACTGTTATTAGGCAACGAGGTGATTGTTTGTGATACACCACCTTTGCCCGAACTCGATGGTATCAAATCCATTGCATGTTTTTCCATATGACGCAGTAGACCCGATGAATGTACAAATGATCTTTCGCATAGGGTACAATCATGTGGTCCATCTGATTTCTTTGCATCAGTTGTTGAAGATAAAGCCGATGATGTGGATGTATAAATTGTATCGCTGCTAGTATCATTGCCATAAGATTTAGTGCTAGTCATTTTAAATGCTGCATTTGTGGTAACATCGTATTTTAGTTCATATTTTAGAAATCGTCTCAGACGAATTTGATTTTCATTTAATAATCGTATACAAGCAGGATCAGTTGGCAGCATTGGCTTTTTTCTAATAACGAATTTAACAATGTCTGAAGGATCATCCGCAGAAGACGTAGTAGGATTTTCTTTTGGTATATAAATTTCAGTAGTATTATGTTCTGCTTGCGAAGTGGTAGATATTATAGGTGAGGAAGTGGTAGGTACCACCATGGGATATGATTGAGGTACGAGCGAAGTTTGAATTGGATTTTTGTTTATGTAGTTAGCACAGATATGGGTTTGAAATGCCACTACATCAAATAAGCCATTGCAATTTGTACACTTGATATGTCCAACACTCGATGTGTGGGGAATCGACTGATATAAATATACTGATTGGCCTGCAAGGGAAAAAATAACTATTATTCGAATATAATAATAAATGACGGGTTGGAAGCTTATTTCCATGAGAATTTTTGTATAAAATACTACAAATTATAAGTATATTTAATAAAATTATAAAAAATCAAATATATTAATAACAAATACCCCTCCCTTCTGTTTGATAAGTAATACACTTGCTTTTTACTTGATCCCGGGTCTACAAATCATTTCATTACCTTGTGATGCCACAGATAAATCCAAAGCTTGTTGAGAACAATCCAAAACCTGTTGTGTTTCATCTACAACTTCGTCATTTGCGTCGCTTAAGGGTAAAATAATATCCCCATTTGTAGTTTGAGAACTTAAATCCAATATTTCCGACTTTACTTCAAAAGATTGTCCAGCATTTGTGGCATTTGCAAGGGATAGAAAATCGCATGTGGTAAGTTGGCTTGTCGTCGTTAAATCACAATTCTGAACATCAAGTCCAGAATATCCAAGTTCAGGATTTAAAAATGTATTCGTCTCGTAGCTTGAAAATATGTCATTTGATGATCTTTCATTGTATTCCGGATTGAATAGTCTGAATTGATTAACAAAAAATTGTTCCGATAGCCAGGCACAATCGGGTGCAGAAAATGTTTCATCATTCGGATCCATAATTGAGATTTTTATTTATGAATTGGTTATAAAATTAATGATGTCGTTTTTATTTGATGCGTTTTTCTTCCATTGAAACAATCATTTTTAAATTTGACAGAAGCATCAATGCGCACTATTCCGTTATAGGTAAATGACAATCTTTAATGTTGCCATCTGTCGATTGGTAAATTAGCACACAATCAGTCGGTCTGTTCCCGTGCTGCAAGAATCTACTAGTTTTTACTATTTTTGTCGATATCATAATGGGAAATTTGTTATCGTATTAAGAAGTAGTATATTCTTGCAGAAGCTCGAAATAACAATATTCTTGCAGAGCTCGAAATGTTTGCATTTGAAAATGAAAAAAAAAATAATTACAACTATGGAAATGTTTGAAATGCTGTGATTGTTAGGAATGTGAAAAAACACCTAAAAACACAAAAATACTATAAATAATTTTTATTTTCTTTGATCCTTCATTTTTGTATTTGGCAACGGTTAGATTTAAAAACAAACAGCATGTGAAAACAGTTGCAAATTTAGGAACATTGTGAGGGAGTTGTATTTTTTCGTACAAAAACCGCGTTGCATCGCAGTAGTATCATGACGCACAATGATTTTAATTTGTATGATAAATCATGGTAAATTCATCCTGATTAAGAAAATAAACCCTGATTCAGCATTTAAACATGATTAAATATTATATGTAAATTCCCTTTTATTCAAGGTAGGCCATAGCAATTTATAAATTACAAGTTTTTCATATATCTGTGTGACTGCTATAAAATTAAATTTGTTTAAAAATTAATTCTACAACATTGGTAAGAAGAAATTTAAGATTTGTGAATGAATCAATATCTAATTCATATTCCCAACTCAATTCTGAACAGAAATCCTAACATTCCATTCATTTTTCACCTTTTTAGTAAAATGTCAACTTAACAGAACGACTTGTTGCATTTGTTTTTCTTCATTTTGACATTATAACCCACAAGATAGAGGTGTATTTTCTCTTTGTTGACAAAAGATACCCTACCTTGTATTATTGTACCATGTACCAGTACGAGAACAGACAGAACAGATCTTTCCGGATTTCAGTTCTACCCGTTCATCCATGCCCAATTTTACCAAATTTAGTACTTTTCGTACCCATAAGCCGGTATTTTCAAAACTACTTCACTTATGATTCCAGCTCTATTTATTCGTAGACGTAAATATGTCTTTCCAAATCTTCCTCAATTCTACACCCCAACAGTCATTTTTATCATAAATTTCAGGATCACAGCCCTTTCCGTTCACATAGATCCAAATTATATATAATACAATTTAGTACTTTTCGTACTATTCTGAGTTTGTTGGCGAGAGGGGTGCGATTCGGTGTATTTTAAATACACCTTGAATTGTACCATGCATATTTGTGAACAGAACATAATAATAAATTTAATATGTGGCTATGTGATTATAGAATAACAAAATAGTCTGAAATGTGGCAACCCTCATACGGTTGTCTCACTGAAAGTTCTCAATTCATTCATTCCTCAATTCAGTCAATGAAGGTGGTAAGTGCCGGTAGTCGATTCGGGTTGCCTTTATTTTACTAGAATATTAATACCGAAGTCTGTAATAGCGTTAAACCAATAAGAACATTTTTGTTTATATTGTTCTTTCCGCTGTTTACAGATTTATTGCCGCACATAAACAATTTGTTTATATTTGACAGTTTATTTATTTGTGTGCTTTTCAGATAAGATCAAGTAGTTTTGCACTCGAAACTGCAAAGTGAATAGCAAACAAACAAAAGGAGTTTTAACCTAGTGTTCTTCGAATTCGCACACCCAAACACATACAATAAAATTATGCAACTTGCAATAATAGGTGGTACCGGTATGACCGGTCAATGTGTTGTTGATTATGCAGTTGAAAAGGGTAAGTGAAAATCAATATTTGATTTTGACTAATAATTAATAGTTTCAATATTTTAGGTTTCCAAGTACGAGTTCTTTACCGCACAGAAGCTACTGTACCAGAACGTTTCAAGAAATCGGATAAAATTAAATTGATACAGGGCAATGTTTTGAATTTTGAGGATTGTGAAAAAGTTGTTGATGGCGTCGATGGTGTTTGCATTATTTTGGGTACTCGCAACAAATTGGAAGCTACCACTGAAATGTCCACCGGAACTGCTAATCTTATTAAGGCAATGAAATCGAAAAATGTCAAACGTTTCTCCATTGTCATGTCTTCGTTTTTATTCCGTCCCGTCGCAGAAGTTCCGGCCATGTTTCATCGTTTGAACGATGAACACAAACGTATGTTGGAACTAACAAAATCTTCCGATTTGGATTATATTGCTGTGCTGCCACCACATATTGCTGACGAACCATCTAGTGCATACACCGTCTTACACGATGAGGCTCCGGGACGTTTAGTTTCTAAATTTGATTTGGCTAAATTTATTGTAGATTCATTGGAACAGCCGGAACATTATCAGCAAGTATGTGGCATAGCCAAAAAGCTTGATGAATAAGTCAGAAATGTAAAATCGGCCATTGGTATCTACTTTATTTAAGAAATGAATTTTTTTCACTGATCCTCGCCTTTAAAAAAAAACTATAAATATTTATTTCGTGCATTGCAATTTAATGCCCTAGTCTAACCTATGTAAAGTATTGCATTTAAGAAAAAAGAAAAATGAATTGTATTACGTGATAGTAATACCACACGAAAACACACACACACCCAATCTCATTTCTAATGTGCCTTTTTTCAATTGAAATAGAATCTAAACAAACCGCAGAAATGGCAATTTATTACTGCATTTAATTAAGTATTCCCACGGAGTATTGTAATTATATTTCCGTAAAAGAATTTATTTTTAATTGGACAAATGTGCTAGGGTATAATGCATTTTTTACTATTTATGAAATAATAAAATTGGTATATACAGTATATTGAATAGCGTACTCGAACTGATAATTGAAAATTGCATTTTGATTAGTGTCATGCAATTCATTTTTTTAATTCCTTAAAAATATATTTATTTTTATGGGAAATATGGTTACAATTTTATTGTCATATACGGTTTTCATGATAAAGAAATCTGAAGCACTATAATATTGAATAATAAAAACTTAAACAACAAAATAGTTTGTTCTTATTTTGTTTTAGTTCATGTGAATGAAATTTTCGGTGGAAATGGAATGGTACACCTTAATATATTGAAAATCTTTTGGAATTAAAACATATGATATCATCAATTATGTTGAGTCAAACAATATGCTTGTTGAAAAAAGTATTTGATTGGTATAATTAATACAACAACAATTGTTCACCATTTCGGCGGATAATGGAATGGTTCTCATGACATGAGGGGTAAAATAAAACCATGACATTTATTTCTAAAATATATTTTTGGGCATCTATATATATTGTCGATAATGGCGTGGTTTTGTAGCATACTTTTCGGTGTTCTGAAGTTGGAAAATATTTCTAATCGTGCTATAATCTACATTATACTACATAATCTAGCATGCGATATTTTTTAAATCAAACACTGTTATCGACATTATTATATTGTAATTTATTGCAGCATACTTTTCGGCGTTACGGTTTAATTTGTTTTCAGTTATACGTAAGACACTACATTGTATTAAATCGAGGGAAGATTGGAGTTAAAGCAAGGAGCACAGCCCAAGGACATCAAGGAGGACAGGGCTCCGAGAGGTCATTTCCGACTTTAACTGCTGATCTTGTGCTAGTTAAAGTTATCCTGCATAGCCAAATTAATTATGCAGGAATGCCAAACGCTGACATGGCTTTAAACACCTCTGAACGAATAGGGCTTTCGAATGCAGCTTTATAGTCGACGTGTTTTCCAGGATTTGGCGTAGAGTGAAAATCAATTGGTCAATGGTGGACTTGCCAGGTCTGAAGCCCCATTGGTATGGTCCAATAATGTCATTGACCATTGGCTTCAGTCGTTCACACAGCGCGCTGGATAGCACTTTATATGCGATGGAAAGGAGACTTATTCCTCTACAGTTGGCACATATCGTCTTGTCTCCTTTTTTTGTGCGCGGGACACAGGATGCTGAAGTTTCAATCATTGGACATGAATTCCTCTAGCCAAATTGTACAAATCAGCTGGTGCATGCTCCTTACCAGCATCTGACCACCAGTCTTGAATAGTTCGGCTTGTAATCCATCGGATCCTGCTGTTTTATTGTTCTTCAGACGATTAATAGCTATTTTGACCTCATCTTGGCTAGGTGGTATACATTCTATACCATCATCTATTATTGGTTCTGGGGTATCCACTTCACTGCTACTATTTGATACCAGAAGTTTTTCAAAATGCTCCTTCCAGATCCACAGCACGCTATTTGTATCTGTCACCAGGTTTCCATCTTCATGTCTACAGAGGGTGTGTCTGTGCCAAAGCCTGTTCTGTTGGTCTGTTCATATTTATCCTCGGTCGGAGGCTGGGTTTTCCGAGAGTGGGCAACTAACCCGACGCCTCAACCAATTTTTTTTAAAGTTCTTATGGGTGAACTCGCGGCACATATTAGATCACTATTTCATCGGGTGATGAAAATAGCTCGCCAGGTGGCACCGCGGGGAGGTCAGTGTCCACAATTGAGATGAAAGAGGGACCAAGATAAGCCTGGACTTCGCCATGTTAAAGCCAATCAGAGCCAATTAATTAATAAACAAATAATTAATAAATTAATTTCCTACAATTTAATAATGACTTGGGGTAGTGTATCACTTGTTTGGTTCCATTATAGACATCCGTTTCACTTGTTTATCATATATATACATATATACGTACATATATAATATCCGCCTTTGCCAAACTATGGTAATAAACAATTTGTTGGCCCATCAACCGCGGTTTCCAATTTGCTATTTAAGGAATTTAGAAAAGTGATGAGACGTTTCTTGAATTTGACATTTGTCGCCATTTGCATCAATCTTCTCTTTTTTATTTTGTGGAACAATGCCTAAAATCCATTGGCGTAGCTAGACATTTCCCAAATCAATAGAGTCTATGCGATATATAAATATGCTAGCCACGTCAAAGGTAGAAAAATTATTTAATTTGAACACAAAATAAGAAAGAAATCTTTGTATAATTATTACGTAGCAAAATACAAACAAACGAAGACTATTTTTAAATCAGATATTTTTTTATTTTACTTTCATTTGCCGTCATTGCAAACACAATCTTTTGGGGCGATGTTTTAGTTGTTTTTATTTCGTTTTCTTTGTGATGATGAAAAGCACGAGATGGGCGTTTAGTTTTTCATTTCGGTTCTTTCTTTTTTTTTGTTAAAAAAAAACATTTTTGGGTTCAACATACATATGTGTATATATAAAGACAGATGTATGTTTGTGCCTTTTGAATATCATGAACTTGAACTTGGCAATAGAGACTGTGTAACCAAAAAAATAAATGGCCAACGACATGTACTGTTTGTGTGTGGGCATCCCAAAAGTGTTAAAATTCTAAATATTTCAAATGTTTATATTTTTTGTAAGCAAATTTAAAAGAAAAGTTGGCAGCAGACAGACTGCACTGCAGTGTTGTGCCTCGGCATGTTTTCTAGACAATTTGTTAATGGGATGCTAATCAAAAATCATTTCAAATGCTTTTGAGTAATTTCTTTCTGCAGTGGCCATTCTATAATTCGTTTCTTTTTTATTTTTATTTTTTTTTTTTTTGTGACTATGCCCGTTTAAAAAGAGGAAGTGTTTTCATCATTTTTAAAATATGTTCATCATTTATTTTAATTTTTTGTTTGTTTGGGTTAATGTACATATACATTATATGTGTGTTTTTGCTCTAGGTATAGAAACTATTTTTACAAAAAAATAATTTATTTTGGGTTTTAGTTTTTGTTTTTAGCTTATGCGGAAGTTTAAACTAGATATGCAGCATATGACTATGTATTATTTATTATAATTATTTTTATATTTTGCAACAAAACTGTTATTTCGTAAGTCCACTAGTTTTGTAAATTGCTTTAATGGAAGATTTATGTATATATTTTTATTCTTCTTATTTGTTTTAATTATTTATTTAGATATACACTACACGCAAGTATTTAGTAGATATTTCCCATAATATATTTTGTTTTATAGATAATCTTGATAATTGATATTAATTTTTTTACATATTTAGATATGCACTATAAGCATTTAGAAAATACTTTGTATAAAAATATTTTTCTGTAAATATTTTTTAATAATTGTTCTTATCATATAATGTTTTATTTTTTTCTATAGATAATCTTGATAATTTATCATTTCTATATTTAGATATGCTCTATAAGCATTTGTATAAAATAATTTCTATAAAAATATTTTATATAAACATGTTTCTTAAAAACATTTTCGTCATTATTTCTGGGAATTTTTTTCTTTATTTATTAAGTCAATATTCCTTCATTTTTCTTAGACTTTTTACAATTTTTAAAACCTACAACTTTAAATGTTTTATTTTTTTACCATCTCATTTATATTAATAATTTTACAAAATCCATGGAAAATAAATTTGTTTTTTTTTCAATCCATCTTACATTTGTATATTCTGATGTATCTCCATCTGGTTCCAATTTAAGTCTATTCAGTGTTACTCACAACTCGTATATTTCTTTATTTCACGCCAAACCTGATCTGTACAAAAATATATCGTTTTTTTCTTTTGGTGTTGTTTATTTAAATTGAAGGATTCAATCCCACTCCATCCCATGTCTCTGTAAAATACACAATTTATTGCAGCCTAACAAGTGAAAATAGGTTAAGTTCGGACGGGTAGAATTTTTAATACCCTATTTGCTATGTCGTTTCCTATTCCTACAGTCAATTATTTAAATAAGAAAGAATCGAAAAATGGAATTGCAGCCGATTCGGGTTCGGGTTATCTTGAGAATCCATATATTCAATTACAGTCAATTCGGTTGGAAGATGTGCTGAAAATTCTTGATATACCGAATAATGAGAGTGATGCGGTTATATTGGGGATAAAGTTGAAGGTGGAAATTAAAGTCTGGTGAAGATCAATGGCATGACATTATACTTGCCTACATTCGTATTCTTCAACTCAGGTAGACCCTGTGTATTGGAAATATGTGTACAATTTCAAATGTCTATCTTAAATATAGAAAGATTTATGTTGATATCAACAGACAAAGGGAAACAAGAAAAAAGTGTCAGTCGGTGCTGTCGACATATATATACCCTCACCCTATGGTGTGCCAAGTTTGGATGAAATCGATTATTCCCTTCGAGAGTTATCGTGCGCACCAGCCAGAGAGACGGACATGTGTAAATCGACTCCAAATTTTCTGAAACGGATTTGGTCCAATGAAACATGTGGTCTAAAACCAATATTTCGATGAGGGACATTTTCATCGAGGGTATAATTTATGATCCGGAGCGGATCGTTTAAATATTTTAACACATATTTTTTCTTGTGAATATCCATACTTCCTGATTACAACGATAAATATGTTTTCTTGTGATAGCCCATATCTCCTAGTTAGATGCCTTTTAAATTTTGTAGGTATCTTGTGTCAGGGTAAATGAAGCAAGGTAGACAAAGATGGTTCTTATTTATATAAACCTTCCATATAAAATTTTATATAAATACTCTCACAGTATCTCTGCTTCAATATACTTCAACATGGCAGTTCGGAAAGTTCTTAGCCTACCATAAAAAGCGCGGTATAAACAAAAAAAGTTAAGTGTTTTGGAAACTTCCATCTCTGCTATGAATACATGTTAAAATTTTTTCGGTCTGGCAACTCCTTCATATACAAAAATGTGTTAAAAAAGACACATCCGCAATTGTTTACAATGGAATTAGAAATGCGTGTTTTAATGTAAAAAAATTACGGATGCAATTTATTAAATATTTTTTGATATGGAAACTTCTTCATATAGAAACAGGTGTTCAAAAAAGACGCATCCGCAATTTTTTACTATGGAAAATTTAGAAATGCGTGCTTTCAATGTAAAAAAAAAATTGCGGATGCGTCTTTTTTGAACACCTGTTTGTATATAAAGGAGTTACCAGATCGAAACAAAATTTAACATGTGTTCATAACAGAGATGGAAGTTTCCAAAACACTTAACTTTTTTCTGTTTATACTGCGCTTTTTGTGCTAGGCTAAGAACTTAACGAACTGCCTACGTAGACTGTTCAAAAGCATTAACCCCTCTGGTTTATTGGCCCCATATACAAAAATCTATTTAATACGACGGCCTTAATACATTTTAAATGGGGCAACAGGTTTAAATCGATATGAAACTTCAACTTGATTTTAAATATGAATTCAATAAATTATTAAAAAGGAGACTAATAGTACGTTTACATTTAACAGGATTTCGTTAAACCAGGTTTCAATTGTCAATTATTTTGCATATATGTCAAATAAATCCTCATTAAGTAAGTTAACCCGGTAAAAAGTTCTAATGTAATATATATTCAATACTAAAATTACATCTGAAAATAAATATATTTTTTTGTATAGAGTCTAATTCCATACTTAAAAATACTCAGCCGATCTGATGTCCTTATTTCGAACCAATAAAATTCTTTATACAATTTCTTGTTAGTTTTTGTAATATTCAAAAATAATTTTTTATTAGAATATTACAAAAAAAAAACAATTTTTTTTTTAAATTATTTGAGCAATTTTTCTTTATATGTATGTAGCAAAAATATATTTATTTACTGCTTATAAATACGTAGGTATGGTATATTCACAGTAAAGTTATTAATATTCTATGGACTTACAAATTAAATTTGTAATAATATAATTTCTTAAATAAAAACAAATAATTTTAAATATGACAAAAAATTGTTTACTTTTTTACATGTTTTCTTACATATTCACAATAGATTTTTAAAGTTATATTCTTATACAAAATATTTCTTAATAATATTTGTTGTTTTGTTTCTTCTTTACAAGAAGTAAATCTGCATAAAGCCATTGTTACTATGATTTTTGTGTTATTTAAGTTTAAATACAGGTTTTCACTTGTTTTTAAACTTCAAAACTAAAATCATTGCATAAAGAAATATTCCAAGAGAAATACATTTTCAAAAAAGTTCATAATCAAACAATAAACAGTAATAAAGACAAACCAAAATAAAAAGAATACGAGAAAAAAGAATGATAATAATAAGTATATATGATTTCTTTATAAGAAATGGAAATGTGAATAAAAACTTAAATAGATAAAAGATGGCATTTACTTTTAATGAAGCATATTAATTAATATTTTTATGTTGTAATCTAATTAAAATGTTGATGTTATTACTGTTCTTTTTTTTTCTTAAGTTCGTTTTTTGCTTTGGACTCTGTATTTTGTTTTGTGATTTATTTATTTTGTTTCTAATAGCTCTAATGGTTTCCCCCTTGATTTTTTAACTATGCGTTGTTTTTGTTGTTGTAGTAGTATGTATCTTTAGCTTTGCTTAGCTTTCTTTTACTCTGTATTTCATTGGAAAAAGTTAAACACTTACTGCAACCGTAGTATTCGTTGTAGTTGTTGTATTATTTACCTTTCGTTTTGCATGTATTCCTGTTTCGATTGTTGCCTATAAAACTTTCTTCATGTATTTCTTTTTGGCTGTCTGCAGACTGGGCAATTCACAATGTCTTGGGCCGTACATTGAGATTGGGGCACAGAATTCATAACCTATTCTTTGGTAAAAACCTTCTTGATCAATTGTTGACAAATATAATACTTTTAAATCTAATACGACACGACAATAATCTTCGGCAAATTTCATTATTAATTTACCGAAACCTTGACCGCGGCAACTCTTATCCACCACCACCGATTCAATGAAGCACGATTTACTCTTCGATGGTATTGGACTAAGCTTGCAATGGGCAATAACACGGCTGAGACCTTCGGTTGTTAGAACCAAACTGCAGGGTAATGTATCACATGATGCTTCTAGGGAACGCATGCGCGCCGTTTCACTTCGTGGCCATTCGGAATTGATGAGGGCGCATGTATCCTTCATTAGCTCAGGATATTGATGTATTGGCACAACATTGAAGGGACTGCCGGATTCATTAAATGGTGGGAGACCCTTTATAGTGAGATATACAACATAATAAAATAAAAGATGTAATAAATATTTATAGAATATTAAATTTTAAATGGTATAATACTACTACTGGAGTTATGATTAAAATTTTATTATTTATTTCTGCTACATTTTTGTGTTTTTAATTTGAATTTGTTTCGTAGAAATACCTCATAGTATGGTTCCGGTTTTATATAGCGCATACCAACTAAAGCCACTACAAATACTGAAGACAATTTTTAATGTAGTAATACAAATTCTTATGGTGCTCTAAAAAATTAAAAGAATTTTTATTTATTTTTTAGTAAAGACGACAGCGTTGTTTTTGGAAATATAGGTTTTTTACCCAATTACAAAATACAGGACTCAACATTAAGACCTAATTATTTGGATAGACATTTATTTGACAATACTTATTAAAAATGGAAGAGGAAAAATTTATATTTTTAAATTTGCGGCGAATTTATGACACAAAAATGAAACATTGTATTCAAGGAGAGCACAAAAGGAGAGATATTTAACTCTTTAAACAATTACATTTACAAAATGTTAACAAATGTAAAGGCCATGAATTACAAATAAAACAGAAACAAATTAAAAATTAAAATTGTTTTTAAAATATTATTATTGTATATTATCATTCAAGGATAGAACTAAAGGAAGGACTGTTGCTAATTTATTAAAAAAATACATTTTGCATTATAAGTTATATGACACAATTATAAGTTATATGACACAAATACTGAGATCAAAATGTTCTATGGCCTCAACTGTGTATGTGTGAATTAATGCATAATATAACATAGTGCGATTTGCTTCCTACTGTTTGATAAAACTTTAAAAGGGCGCAATACTGTTTGGAGGTTAAAAACATTTGCGAATTAATGAAATATTGCCTCTCAATGGTCAACAAAAAGATGTGTGTCCTGCTGAAAGGAGGGGAACAAATTGATCACATAAGCTTTTAGTATCAAATAGTGACCGTGAAGAAGATACTCCAAAACCAATAGGAGATGACGGTTTGCATACAACCTAGCCAAGATGAGGTCAGAATAGCAATCAATCGGCCGATGGGTTACCAGTCATACTATTCAAGATTGATGGTCAGATGCTGGTCAGGAGCATGGACCAGCTGACTAGTACAATTTGGTTAGAGGAATGCATGCTGTTTCCCGTTCACAAAAAAGGGGAGATGAGGAATTAGCCTCTATAGAGGAATTAGCCTCCTTCCCATCGCATATATAGTGCTATCCAGCGTGACGTGTGAAAGACTGAAGCCAATGGCATTATTCGACCATACCAATGCGGCTTCAGACTTGTCAAATCTACCAAAGACCAGATTTGCACACAGCCCCAAATCCTGGAAGGAATAAGACTATGCAGGGTAACTTTAACTGGCACAAGATCAGAAGTTGAAGTCGGAAAGGACCTATCGGTGCCCTTTAATACCGAACGAGGATTCAGACAAGGTGACAGACCAAGTGTGGAACTTGAGAAATACAGCTTCGAGGTAGTCAAAGACTTTATATGCATTGGTACCGCCATAAATAAAACTACTGACATCTGTTTTGAAATGCGGAGAAGAATAATGTTGGCCAACAGATGCTACTATGGTGTAAGTAAGCAATTCAGAAACAAATCCACCTCTCGCCAGACCAAACTCACACTCCACAAAACGCTGATACTACCGGTTCTGTCATATGGATAGATGAGGATGTCCCAGCACAAAAGGCATATAAAATCATGCCAACAGATAGCTCACGCAGATCAAGTGGAAGAGAACATTTCGAAACATGGTCTTTCAAATAGGAAGAGCAACGCGCAATACCGACGCGCCTGGAAATCTTTTTTTAAGCTCGGCTTATGCAAAAAATGTTCTGTCACAAGACAGCTAAGTAATTAAAGTATTTTAAATAGAGTTTGGAAAGAAGTTTTTTTTACACCAGGATAATAGGGGTAGTCCCATATCAAGATAGAAAAGTTCGCTGCTACCCAAAAACGTGGACCTACATACATTTTCAATACCAAATATCCTAGAAGCAATAACAAAATTGCAAATCTCTATCTTCAATATTGCGAGGATTATCATGAATTCAAAACACAGGGTGACATGGCTGAATCGGCATATAATTTTATTTCGATCAAGAATAAATATACTTTATGGGGTCTCCGTTGAGTATTTCAAGGCGTTGATAATAGAATGACGCCCTACACCATAGATATATAAATATATAATGAATATATTAATTATTGTAATTATTCACTTTTACTTAAAATATCTTCATATTTTTTTTGTTAATAAAAATTTACGTATTGTACTAAATATTAAATTTGAATGAATAAAAAAATTAAAAACTATCTGATGCTCCCAGCTAAATATCTATCAGCAATAATTGCTGAACATGCATTATTCATGTTCACATGCGTATTTATAGATATACGAATATAAACACCAATCGACCGCTACCAACCAACAACCACTTGTTTTCTTTTCATTCACACAAGTTCCATGAGTCCAATGTATTCGCACATGAGAGGAGAAAACAAACAAAACATTGGCACGCATTAAGTCAACTCATGTCAATTTCGAGGCGAACCAAACGACTCCGAGATAAATCAAGGTTAATAGAGGCTAAATAGCAACAGTTCTGTGTGCGGATGCGAGGACAGACAGAAATTTGTTGTTTGCCAATGGACTAGCTATGTATGGAATGTTTGATACGCACGCACATATTGGAGGAATGATTCGCAATAATGCTGGAAATCGCAAATGATATTGCATAAGATGTAAAGTTAAACAACAGACAGTAGAGAAGGTATTACAACAAAAAGGGGGACGAATGGACGGGCCCGTTACATATTATCCACAGACGGAGGCAATTTTCACATTCAGATCCCATAAACGACAACAAAGGATATGAACCACTACCACACAATATAGCACACAATCCAGAGGATGATTATTTCTACCAAGGCTGTATGAGTTTAACATTTAACAATAGCACAACAGTTTTTATTTTTGGTAGTAATTCAATTCTCAATGAATATTACGACCTAACAATTATCGATTATTTCCACATATGATGAACGGTATTCACAAATTAGTATAAAATTATTTCGAATTAATTTTTATTACCATAATTTCGGTTCTACGTTGTTTTTCTTTCTGAGATATGCCGCCACGACGATGCAAAGCACAGAACGAACTGAGGCTGAAAAATCCACCAATTTTCCTATTTTCCCAATAAATTTTGAAAACAGAGAAATATAAAAACACACAACACACGAAAAAAAATTTTCTTTTCTATTTTATTTTTGTTTCTTTTGTTATCTGTTGTTGTTTTTTGTTATTATTTTGTTCGCAAAAGATCGAAATCAAAGTTCGAAGCCGTCGTGTTTTAGTGGCAGGGCATGCCGCCGGCGTTTATATCACAACATTTATCGTTTGTCATGTGAAGATGTTATATTTTTGTTATTGTTGGTTTCAAAACAACTGGAACTGGTCATAACTGAAAGGATGTGATATTAATTAGTTCCCCAGTGTTTCAATAAAGCTACATTCTATAGCCTGGGATATTCCTTGCCGAGCAAAGTAAATACTTTAACGGCGTAAATGTAGGTTTCCTTTAATCAATAATCGATTTTGCCATTTATCGATTCATATATTTTTACACTTAATCGATTATGTTATCTCTATTTTCCCAGCTATTTGTCTCAAAAAAAGTTTGAAGGCAATTCATTGCACACCAACAATTTATTTTCACTTATTTTCAAAATCCCCCCAATATTTATAAACAAATAAGGTGCAATAACAACAACGTCAACATCAACACGGTAAAGAGTGAAATTCGAAAAATGATACATATTACCTGTTGATTTCTGGTATATTTTAGTAGCTAGACCGGACGCGACTCAAACACATCGATTTCGGTTGAAAACTAAATAAATAAACGTTTATATTACACAACCTTTGCACAGAAGCACAAAATTAACTAAGATAAATCAAATCACTAAAATGAAATGTAAAAATAATGCAAGTGTCCACATAAACATAAAGTAAACAACGTGCATTCCGCGTCTGCTGCCATAGCGGCACTGACCTCCAATTATGTGTGTACGCGAATAGGAAGTGCACAAAATAGATCAAAAGTAATGACGTGCTGCTAACAATTTGTTTATACAACAAAACAATAGACGAAGAAAGCACAACAAAGTAAAAAACCGAGTATAAACTGAAAAAGCCGGTGGTCCCGCAGAATCAATTGCCAAATAAATAATTGATTATTATTGCATTAGGAATGGTTTGGTCAACACAGGTGTCATCTCCATGTAGCCTAGTGAATAAATTACTTGCCAATTGTAGATAGCGTTAAACAGCTGTGATAAATTGTAATTTTGGCAATTTATGATTTGAGACCCTATCGGCATACAAGGCTTGGAACAACTCTAGTTTAGTAAAAACGATCAAATTTTTCTGAAATTTTTTCCAGAGGTAGGGGAGAGGGGGGCACCTTTGAACACTTTTTGCTTTCAAGCCTTATAAATTTTTTTATTTTATCATTTTTGGTATCTTATAAATTTTAACTAATAGGTACATGTGTAACCTTTAAAATGAATATACATATGACATACTATAAGCTTTAGAAATATATTTTATTAATGTTTTAATGGACGAACTCAAAGTGTTCAAAACTGCCTCCCCAGGGGGGCACCTTTGAACAGGGGTTGGCATTTTTGAACGACATGGTTTTTTACAGTGTTTATGTTCAAATATGTATGTATTTTATTCATACATATCAGAAATGCATTAATTCATTAAAAAATATATAAAAAATGTTCAAAATTTAAAAAATTTAGATCAAAAGTTATTAAAACATAAAATGACTTAAAAATACAAATTAATATGGTGAAAAATACAGTTAATTTCGTAATCTTATTAGCCCATTTGAAATTTTGAGAAATCGAAGCCAAAAGTTAAAAACTCATTTTTTTACTCGAGTTTAATGGGCATGTTCAAAGGTGCCCCACCCATGGCATTTTACGGAAATTTAAAATTAATTTTTTTGTAATAAATATATATGAAAGAAATTACATTAGTTATGTTTGAAATGATTGTTGGAATGCAAAAAAATTGTTTGACGAAAGAAAACTATCACAGAATTCTTCCTGCGCCCTTACAACCAAACGAATAAAAGTTTACAATGACACTGAGAAAACATGGTCACCCATGAACAATTTTTCGACAACTGAAAAAGCAAGCCAAGGTGGTTTACGCATATAGAGAACAAGATTGCCATATACAAAAATGTGGTTGCGGGTCGGAAAAATATTAAACCAAGATTTTATGAGCGCTGTTCAAAGGTGCCCCACGTTCAAAGGTGCCCCCTCTCCCCTAGGTATTTTTACCCTAATTATGGGGATATATTTTTTTCTTGGGGGACGTACCCGGTTATTTGACCCGGAAGTTCGGGTACGGGTACCCGGTTATATCCGGTTCTACGGATCCGGTTAATATAATATGGGTATCATTTTAAAGGTTATAAAAATACCTTTCCATTGAGTGGTAATATGATGCGGTTATCTCGAACCATTTTGGGGATATAGTAAAAAAACTGGGTTTTGGTCCCCGATTTTTTTGAAAAACTCCCTAAAAGTCGAACTTGGGTCCATTATAGTCCCTCTCCAAACAGGACCCAAATGATAGACCACAATTTGCCCTTTCCAAAATGGTGCGATATGTGGCTGTATCTGTGGATCAAAAGATATGGGCCTTAGAACCCTATAAAACAAGGAAAATCTTTCTACATGACATCTCTTTTAAATAGCATGGTGTTTTTTGGGTGACCGGCCTTCGGCCGGGGATTTAAGACTTTCTCCTATGGACAGATGCCAACACCGGCTAACGCGGCAGAAACTCCTTCTAAATAGAATATTTTTTTGTGTAGCCGGGTATTTAAGACTTTCTCCTATGGACAGATACCAACACCGGCTACGCGACAGAATCTCTTGTTAAATGGAATACTTTTTTGGGTGACCGGTTTTCGACCGGGGATTTAAGACTTTCTCCTATGGACAGATGCCAACACCGGCTAACGCGGCAGAAAATCCTTCTAAATAGAATATTTTTTTTGTGTAGCCGGCCTTCGGCCGGGGATTTAAGACTTTCTCCTATGGACAGATACCAAAACCGGCTACGCGACAGAATCTCTTGTTAAATGAAATTCTTTTTTGGGTGACCGGCCTTCGGCCGGGGATTTAAGACTTTCTCCTATGGACAGATGTCAACACCGGCTAACGCGGCAGAAAATCCTTCTAAATAGAATATTTTTTGGTGTAGCCGGCCTTCGGCCGGGGATTTAAGACTTTCTCCTATGGACAGCTACCAACACCGGCTACGCGACAGAATCTCTTGTTAAATGGAATATTTTTTTGGGTGACCGGCCTTCGGCCGGGGATTTAAGACTTTCTTCTATGGACAGATGCCAACACCGGCTAACGCGGCAGAAACTCCTTCTAAATAGAATATTTTTTTGTGTAGCCGGGTATTTAAGACTTTCTCCTATGGACAGATACCAACACCGGCTGCGCGACAGAATCTCTTGTTAAATGGAATCCTTTTTTGGGTGACCGGCCTTCGGCCGGGGATTTAAGACTTTCTCCTATGGACAGATGCCAACACCGGCTAACGCGGCAGAAAATCCTTCTAAATAGAATATTTTTTTGTGTAGCCGGTCTTCGGCCGGGGATTTAAGACTTTCTCCTATGGACAGCTACCAACACCGGCTACGCGACAGAATCTCTTGTTAAATGGAATATTTTTTTGGGTGGCCGGCCTACGGCCGGGGATTTAAGACATTCTCCTATGGACAGATGCCAACACCGGCTAACGCGGCAGAAAATCCTTCTAAATAGAATATTTTTTGTGTAGCCGGCCTTCGGCCGGGGATTTAAGACTTTCTCCTATGGACAGATACCAACACCGGCTACGCGACAGAATTTTCTTGTTTTTGTAGGGTTCTAAGGCCCATATCTTTTGATCCACAACAGATACAGCCACATATCGCACCATTTTGGAAAGGGCAAATTGTGGTCTATCATTTGAATTTGGGTTAGAGAGGTACTATAATGGGCCCAAGTTCGACTTTAAGGGAGTTTTTCAAAAAAATCGGGGACCAAAACCCAGTTTTTTGACTATATCTCCAAAATGGTTTGAGATAACATCATATTACCACTCAATGGAAAGGTATTTTTATAACCTTTAAAATGATACCCATATTATATTAACCGGATCCGTAGAACCGGATATAACCGGGTACCCGTACCCGAACTTCCGGGTCAAATAACCGGGTAACCGGGTACGTCCCCCAAGAAAAAAATATATCCCCATAATTAGGGTAAAAATACCTACCTCTGAAAAAAATTTCAGAAAAATCTGATCGTTTTTACTAAACTAGAGTTAAGCCCAAGGCTTTAGTGTCAGAATCGAGAAATTTACAAACATCAAAAAAATTCAATTCGTGTATATCTAAGTGACCAGAGTCGATTGTCTCCTCTATATATATTTTGCATACCCTCCCTGGCAAACTTGCAACCTCCTATTTGTTTTTCAATTTACCAACAGCTAATGCCATATATATATTTTTTTATTTTAGATCTCCACATTTGGCAAAATGTTACCCAGACAAATACCACCACCAATTTCGCAGGAGAATCCATTATGGGTCTCTTGGCATGATACACAAATTATGGCCTCATTGGATCCAACAAATGTTATGGATTATTTTTGTCGTAAATCAAATCCATTCTATGATCATCTTAGCAATAATGAAACTATTCGTATGCAGCGTTTAAGTTTGGATAATTTAAAGTAAGTCTTTTTGTTTTAATTGAAAACACATTTCTAATTTTAATTGTATGTTTCTTTTCTAGCAATATGGTCGGTGTGGAATACATATTGCTGCACGTTCATGAACCCATTTTATATGTTATACGCAAGCAACACAGACACAATCCACATGAGGCAACACCAATGGCTGATTATTATATTATTGGCGGTACGGTATATAAGGCACCGGATTTGGGAAATGTTATAAGTTCACGTATTGTAAGTTAAAAGAAAATTTGATTTTATATAATAATTTTATATTTAAATATACGTTGTTTTATTTTTTGTAGTTATCAACTGTTACAAACCTACAATCTGCATTTGAGGAAGCCAGTAGTTATTCACGTTATCATCCAAATAAGGGTTACACGTGGGACTTTAGTTCAAATAAGCAACGTAAGTTAAAAAAAAAAACGATATTTCCATAACACATTTCACCAATTTATATTTCCCAATGTTTGTTCCTGGACAAGAGCAAAACATTTAATCGAACTTTTACAAATCTTAATGTGCCCATATTTATTTGTATCGAAATCCGATTGTATATAGTCCATATACTATTATATAATCCATATACTATTAGTTATTCAGCAGTTTTGACTTGAATTGCATTTTTACAACACTTGTAAAAATTTCAGTGCAGGAAAGTCAAAAGTGCAGATATCTAAAATTACTTACCTGCCTCAAGCTGCACGTATATGAAATCACTACATAAATAGGTGACAATGTTACACCACACTGTGGTACATGCTATTATGTCTTTGTGCATATGATTGTAACAGACAAAAGGAAACGAGATAGACCCATGGTTCCTTTTGAAAATATGCATAAAATCACTTTCTGAGTCGATCTATGCATGTACGTCTGTTGATGTTTAATTGTAAACAAAGTACAGATCGCATTTGTCATCCGATTTGGATGAAATTTGGATGAACCCTATTGAAATTGGGAAAAATCGGTTCAGATTTAGATATAGCTCCCATATATAATTTGGTCCGATTTAAGGTAAATGTTGCACCAAAGTCCCTATATATCTTTCGATTTACACGAAATGTGGCACAGCGTACTGAATTAAGTCTGGAATTATGTGTGCAAAGTTTCGTGAAAATCGGTTCAGATGTAGATGTAGCTCCCATATATATTTTCGTCCCATTTAATGTAAATGGTGCGCCAAAGTCCCTAAATATCTTTCGTTCAATTTCATGTCAATGTTCGTTCGAAAAGGCGACGTCTGTTAGGAGACTATGTAGAATATACCCAATGTGATGATGGGTATCATATAGTCGGCCCAGTCCGACATTACTACTTTCCTTACTGGTATTTATTTTGATATTATCTGTGCAGCTAAATACAAAAATTTTAAGTTAGTAGAGGGAAAAAGTACAAATGTCCGAAGCCGTTATATTTAATGTGCAGGTATGAATGAAATATTTGAGAGGGAATCTGAGAAAAAGTGCTAACGAGATACATTTTGTGCAGCTAAATCCAAAATGCAATTACGAACAAGCCAGCTATATCAAAACTACTGTAATATGTTTATATCACAGTAGGGCCCATCCGAACGGTATCGGACGGTAAAATTGAATACATTGCCTTCATATAAAAGACTCTTCCCAATGTAGTCCTAAACGTATTTTCCAATCGTTGTGTTTCGGGTTCTACCTTTGACCATTTTTACATAGCCCTCATATACAGATCCCGAATTATTTCAAGTATATTAAAGTTTCTAGAGCTATGTTACAATTGAAAAATCTGTAATTTGGCCAAAAGATAAAAGGCCTCCTCGCAAGAAAATTTCAATATAGGTTCATTAATTGACAAGCCACACAAAGCGGTTCCGTCTCGTAGTTCCCCCGAGCTTTGAGCTATGAGAGTAAAAATATTTGAAGATGTGGAAGTAAATAAAAACCAATTCACACGGCTGAAGAGTCGATAAAAATAAATAGCCAGTCACTTGTTGCATTTTGAAAAGGTTTCATTGTCTGCAGTCAATTCGGCTGTTGTTCATAGGGTGAATTTTTGTTTTCGTCGGTAACAACCTCTTTCCAGCGTCCACCAACGTTAGTGCTTATTTTACAATGACATAGCTTTACGTGGAAAAACTTGTCGTCAATTGGATTTTCACCCAATTTTCTTAATTTAAGTACTAATGGTCCGCCCGGTGTCAAATGAATACATCCGGTTTTTCAAGGGGATTTAATTCTAGTTGCGCGTACTATGTGTGTCTGCTAACCTATCAGCTAGTCTGATATTCATTACCTCCATTAATGTCACAATTTATTTTATTTCCAGTTGCCGATAAAAACAAGACCACGGCTAAAAAAGAAACCACTGCCAAAGATGACAATGGAACCGTTTTTCAAATGCAACGAGTTGACATGTTATTAGCGGAATTATTGCGTAAATTCCCACCACCTATTCCTCCAATAATACATCAACAACAACAGCAGTTACAAGATGGAAATATTAATAATCCGGAAGGGAATAGTGGTAATAATCCCTCAGAGGCAAGTCCATCAGGTGGTAATCAACAAGCCTTAGATATTAAACAAGAAAATGTCGATATGAAACCACCACCAGAGAAAAAACCAAAAACATAAGACTATGTGAAAAAAAAACAATTTTGTAATTTATATTTAAATATTAGAAAAAAATATTTTATTTAAGCGTATGAAATGTTGATTAAACATAAAATTAAAAAAAATAATGAAAATCCGTTTGATATAAGGAAATAATGTGTCCCTTTTTTCCCTCTTTGTATCATTTACTGCTTGCAGTAATGATTTTAATTGATAATTATTAAGTGGGTGTGCTGCTGAACGCCTAGGTGGCCTCCATCTAAATTAATAAAATTGTGTATAATAAAGTAATTAATATAGGTAATTTTTCCATTCCATTTGTATAGGGATTTTTTATGTCATTTGCATTTCATCTTCGGCTGAAAACTCGTCAGAGTTATGATTTTTCTGTCCATGTGTCGATAGACTGTGATTGGTGTAGTCCAGAATACTTTTAAATGTTAATTTACAAATATGACATGGTACGGTTTTGCTAGGCGTGCGATATACTCCCGAATGTGCTGAAGATTTGGTTTTAGGTTTTTGTATAGATCCACAAATACCCGTTGAGCTGGTGGTGCTATTTAAAGAGGACTGTGATCCAGTAGTGTTTGAGGCTGCCGTTTCTGTGGATGGTTTACCTCTTGTATCTATAGATAAAAATAATTAAATTATTATAATTCAAATTATATTACCAATAAATATTTGTGGGACAATCACGAATGTATACATACAATATCTACCTTTTTCACCGGAAGGTTCAACCGGTTTTTTCACAGTATGTGAAACTTTTTGTGCTGTAGTAGTAGTCGTTGGGGCACTCATTTTAGTTGCCACCCGAGGTGTTGCTTGCACCGAATTTCCACTGTTGTGACCATTACTATTGCCGCGATGAAAAACATTTGGCAAACGTGCCTTTTCAACATGATCTAATTCCGTGAATTGTAATTTCTTTTTTTCACCTGGTGGAATTTTGGAGCAATGCAACATTAGATGTTGATGCAAGGCCCGAACCAATGCAAATTGTTTATCACAATATTTACATTTATTTGAATGCGAATCGAGTATGGAATGTGGTTGTTTGGTGGAGGATGGCTGCGGCGGCGGGGGTTTAACGGTTGCCGTTGTTGTAATAGGCTTTTTAGGGGCCGGTGCACTATCACCCTCATGTGAACGTCTATGGGCATCTAACAATGATTTAATGCGAAATTGTTCCTTGCAGGAGGGACAAGATAAAACTGTGTTCTCCTGAATTTTCAACATGCCTGTGTTATTCGTTGTTGGTTGTGTTGTTGTAACCTTGCTTGCCGCTGTCTCTGCTGATTTCTTTTGTGTTGGAATTTCTTTAACTGTACCCAGAAATCCTGTTCTCCCAGCTTTCATATTGTTTGTTATTCCAATTTTACTACTCGGTAACATACTTCTGCGAACACCTGACTCAACTTTAGCTTCTGATTTTCGTGTGGCCATCATACTTCTTCTTTGATGCTGCTGCTGCAAATGTGTTGTAGTTGAACCCAGTGTACTTTTTCTTGCCATTTTACGTGCAGGACTATTTAAGGTAGTCTTCACCACAACCGACATGCGTTGTGTGAAACTAAATGGTCTCTTTTCACCCAAGGCAGAGGGCAGCAGGGATGATCTACCTTTTCCCGCTCCAGTGGGTATGGCAGAACGTCGTTTTTCCAATTGTTTGCTGATTGGTTTTGTGGATCCGGATTTAACAGATTGTTCTGGTTTGTCTGATTTCTTGCTGTCGGGTTTTATAATTTCCTCCACTTCAGACTTAGCAGTTTGCTCTGATTTGTTAGATTTTGTTATCTCTTCTTTTGTGGACGTGTTTGATATTTTTAACATTTTACTCATAAGCATTGGTATCTCCACATCAATATCCATTGGCATAGTTTGTTTCCTAGTTGCTGTTGGTAAAATTGATTGCCTTTTAGGGCCTTTTGAATTTAGAATTCGTGAAGGTTTATTTGTATTCAAATTTGGTTCACAAACCGAGCGACGGCCAAGCGATTTAAATACGGGAATTTTTTGTTTTTCATTGGGTTTCTGGATGAAATTTGTTTGTTCTTTTTCTTTGCTAGGAATTATAGACTCCAGCTTGTCGGATGTTTCTATAATTATTTCAGAATGTAAATGAAAGATGTAAATAATTAAAATAAAATATTAATTCTTACCTTGCCTCATTTCAATTTCTTCGTTTTGAATTGCATCTTCTAACACCATTACCGGTTCCATGCAGGAAACAGTTTTTTCTTCATTTTCAGGAATATCAACACAAGGTGGCTCCTCATTTTGTTTTTCTGTTGCATCTGTGTTTTCCAATTTAATATCTATTTTTTCTTTTGTTTCGGTAGGAGTTGGAGTTGTACTGATGTCGGATGCCTCAGTTTGTATTTCCGGTGTTTGAGGTACTTCTTCAATAACGAAGAGGATCTCATTTACTATTTCACTGGATATATTATTTTTACTTTCCAACTCATCATCAATTTCGTGGCATTTTGTCACGGATTCTTCAACAATTTTTCCATTCGAATCTGTTGAAACAAAAATTGAAATTATTGGGAAAGATAAAATGCTAAAAATTGGGGCTATTTTTAGACAGGATCCTATCTATACTTATAAAAGAGTAAAGTGATTGACTGTCTGACTTAACGATTCATCAACACTTAGACGAAAGGTTTGAGGCTAGAATCTGGAAATTTCGGTGAGGGTCACCCTAAAACTTAAAATTTGGAATGCGAATTAAGGTTAAGAAGAAGAGTCGATGTAAGGAGGTGCTTTGAAAGCGTACACTATTTAGTACAATATTAATTTGGAGGCAGAAATGGAGCTGGAATCCTGAAATTTGAAATTAACATTACTGTCGGAATGTAGGATTGGAATATGTACGTAATTTTGCAAAATTTTTACTTATATGTAAGAATAGTACTTAATCGTACTATAATTGGTGCAATATCATGATATTCGGTGTAAAATTTAGACGATCAGATCGTATCGTATTAACCTGTTTGTTTACAAATTAAAATGGCCCCCAACATACATAGGTAGATTGATTAAGCAATAACATAGTTATGTTACAAAATGTAGCTGTTTAGAGTATATAAACAAATAACTTACCAATTTGACAATCAATTACTGATACGGCCTTTTCATCTTCATTGTTAGTCATGTTTTCAATACCGGTATTTGGTTCGCCGCCAACCAAATGATTCTTAATTTCCACCACTTGAATTTCCTGGCTTTCATGTACAGATTCTTTCACAACATTTTGCGAACATTTTTCTTCTACCATAGAAATTTGCTCCATGGTCATAACTCCTGCCGTCGACAAACATTTTCTCTCAATAATGGATGTGGCTATTTCTACAGAAGATGAAACTGACAAGGTAGATCCATCCGATATATTTTCTTTATTCTCTTCGCAACGTTGTTGTTGATGATGATGTTGACGTTGAGTTGTAGTCGCTGATGATGGTGGCGGCGGTGGAAAAAATGCCGGCATTCCATCATCAACCCCTAAAAATGCAACACCCAAATCATCATATCTATTGACATCCGAGCCACGGGTAACATCGACAGTTTTCAATAACTGTTCCTTGGATGGTGTCGAACACAACGCCTTATATTCGCGCATAATATTTTTGGGCAAAACTCTCAAAGGAGAATTTGTTGTCATCGCAACGTCTATTTTCTTTACCGTCTTGAGGGGACTGGCTTCCACCGAGGAATTCTGATTTTCCAAAGTGCTGTTACCATGTTTTTGTTCTTCCGTCTTGTCACAAACATCTTCAATTTTGGAAATATTCGATATACTCGATATATCACCTTCCAGTGTCCGATAATATGTCTGTCCGGCAATTGTGCTCTCCGCATCAAAAGATAAATAGACAGATGTTGCTGTTGTACAGCTGGCATCCATCAAACTTGATCGACGCGATGTATTATCCATGCTCTCTTTGCAATAGGTCTAATGAAACTAATGTTTTTATTTAATTGGAAATTTCTCCAAATTCGTCCTTCAATAGTTTATATTGTCAAACTACAAACACTGTACTTTTTGTTTTTGAATTACTACTGATGATCTTCACATCAGCACAAGCCACCAAGTCGAAAATGCTGCAACACACAACAAACACACCAAATATGTAAGGAGGTCACAAATTTCTTTTATTGCTTGAAAATTTCTATTAAACTAAATTCTAATTGATAGTATTGCATAAATTTTATTTGGAAAAAGTTTAATGCATAATTTACATAATAGAAATTTGTAAAATTATGTCAAGGAAAATGCTTCTGATTTTAACTTGTCTTGGAAAAATTTACGTTTACTTTTGAAACTTCAAAATAGTTGTTTGGCGGTGGTTAGGGATAAGTAAATCTACTTTCGACTAATCGATTAATCGGCATTTTGTATTGATAAGACTAAAGGGCCCCATACACTATGCGGTGAACAACGTTTGGCCTGTTCCTGTACTGCAAGAATCTACTAAGCATTCTTCAATCATTATTCCAAAAAATTGTTCTTATTTCTTAAAAAAATATAATTGATTGAACGATTGAAACTTTAAAATTGTTATCTGGCGACGGTAGCAGATGCAACAAATTCAATAGGTTTCGATAACACCAAAATCGAAATAGTGTATAAAGTAGCATGGCCACAGGGCAGATTCAAGAAGGTAGATTCTAGTTTACAAGCAACAGTACAGTTAATAGGATATTTTCAAGTTTTTCAATGGGCTAGTAAATCGATACCAAAGCTTGTTAAGGTTTGTAACTTTGCAGATATATATATTTGAAGGTTTAAAGGGGAAGAAAAACAATTTACAAAATTGGTTTGTTATTGTTGTTGTTTTATGGGATTAAAAAAAATCCTTATTTTTGATGGCCTTTATCGCGTATAAAGTTTGGGAAGCCCTCTTGCCGTCACTTGATGCTAGCACAGTAAATCGGCTATATCTTCTAGAGTTGTTGAGATTTTCACTTGCAATTTCATAGGATTGAATTAGTGTAGATTGGAATTAAATCAAAATACAAAATTAAATTTTTTGAAACCGAAAATGAGTTTACGTATCAAAATTGCTTCCATGCCAAATATTGGTAAAATTGACAGAAGTAATAAACCATTTACATGATATCGGAAGAAAAGTCGAAGGTGTGTAAACATTTGAAGAAGGAACAGATTTTGTTACAAATTGAGCATGATTTATTTTATAACCAACATGCATTCCGTAGAGGTCATCATCATTGCTACATGTTACTGATATTGTTAGATATAATGCTAATATACATATTCATCGGCCTGTACTTTGTTTATAAAAATATGTGAACACAGGCGGAATGGCATGCGTAAAGCGACTAGAAGTAACAATCGATTTTTTTAAAAAGGTTTTTTCTAAATATCTCGGATCTGAATCCACTCGTCGGGATCGAATTATTTTAATGCTTCTTTTTTATCTTTTATTTGCACCATATTAATCATGGCCCAAACAAGAATAACAATTTATATGATATGTAATAGAGGTAAAAGAACGAAAAAATGAGCCGTTAATTCAGCATTAATTTTGCCTCTTTTGCGTACTTCAATAATCTGCTACTTTTCTAATTATAACAAAATTTCCTTTATGATATCGATAATATATTAAACAACTGTAGTATATGAACAATTGGTCTGTTCCCGTACTGCAAGAATCTACTAGATTTTACTATTTTCTTCGATATCATAAAGGAAAATTTGTTATCGTAGAAATAGTAGTAGATTCTTGCAGTACGGGAACAGACCAAATATGTCATATCCAACAGCTACATTCTTCGGAGACTTCTCTATTGGGAAGAGGTGGTGGTTCAGGCATGATATCAGTTTTGCTGTTTGTCACCACTCACGCACAAATATCAATGCGTAAGCGGAGTCTTTACAACGGGCTCCACACCATGGTTCAATTATACAAGGTACCTTGGGGCTATAATGTCAGAAATATCAGAAAAACAAATGCAACAAGTATTTCTGTTCATTTGAAATATTTTTAACAATTTACTAAAAATGCGGAAAATTAATGGTTTTCTTTTCTAAATCGAGTTGGGAATATGATTTAAATATTGATTCATCCACAAATTATTGGTATGTTCCCGTACTACAAGAATCTACTAGATTTTACTATTTTCTTCGATATCATAAAGGAAAATTCGTTATCGTAGTAAAAAGTAGTAGATTCTTGCAGTACGGGAACAGACCATATACATTTTTTCTTACCAATGCTGTAAAATCATATTTAAACAAATGGATTTTAGAATATTTTTTATATGATCCACACAATGGTCGCTTTACGCATTTTGGCGAACAAAAAGTTAAAATATATGTATATTTAATTTCGAAGTGCAAGGCACATCAAACTGTCGTTAAAAATTTATAGTTTGTACACCGCTTAAAAACTACAGAATCCAATTCGATTAATCGATTTGTTGATAATCGACCTTGATATCCCTATGATTGTCATTGCAATTTTTTTATTTACCGGTAGTGTTTGTCAAATTTCGGTTGCATTGTGGATTTCCATTTTTGCACAAATATATAAGTACAAAAATCAGTTTTAGAAACTCTATAAAGGTATGTAGAAATATGTAATTTCAAAACATTGGAATATTATTAAATACCTGTGATGAACTCAGGCAAGATAATTCCAAATTTGTTGCGTTTCGTGGCAGTGTCCAAGACTATTGTTGTTGACATAACCTTTTTTGCGTAAATTACGATTTTTTTCATTATTTTTCTTTGTTGATGAACGAAAAAGACAAGTCATCCAAACATATATGATTTTTGGGCGTTCCTTGAACTCTTTTAAATCTCTATTGGAATATTAAAAGAATTTATATATGATGAAGTATTTTATTTTTTTCGGAAATTAAAACTTACCTGTACCCATCAGTACATTCATTCCCCTTCATGTAACATTCTGGAAAGTATTTCGGAAGTATTGAAAGTGATTCTTTGTTCTTTACAATAAATATCATTATTTATAATCTCATTGTCATTACAGTTAAAGGCCTTTTGTGGTGGAGATCAACAATGAAGCTCAATATGAATCTTATTTTTATTATATATATTTCTTTACAATTCGATATGATTTGAAGATTGAAAACGTTGCGACCTTAGTCATCTTTCTATCCACGACCCAATTAGCATTTTATTTACCAAGCTGCATACACGAATGCGGTTAAAAGTAATTAACATATTGGGGAAATGTGCACACACAGAATAGTCATGTATATGTATTCAAAAGTAGTATCTAGATAAGAATTTAAAAATCTGCAATGTCATCAAAATCATCGCTGTTAACAACTAACAAAGAATAATATGGAAATTCAAAAGACTTATTAAATATTCACCACCCACTAACTGGTTTCAACACCACCTCCATATCCATAAAGAATGCTTAACTCATGACTTTATTTTTCTTAAATTAAGAAATTTTGGCCCACAATCTCTATCAAAATTTAACAACTATATCTTTCCTTCTTTCAGTTACATTCGATCTTAGGCAAACTATTATATTCTAAAAAAACTTCATTTATAGTACAAAGTAAGTACATGACGGCAATTGATAGTGATTTCATTCAATTAATACTAGCAATTTTTTGCAGATCTTATTTATTAGTCCACCATCAAAGCTCTTCATTATAATTTATTATTATATAGTTCATATAAAATAATCTTCACAAAATGCTAAAGCTAAACACACAAAATTTCACAAAATCTCTTCGCATATTACAAAAATGTACAAATTTGCATATCCATACCAAACATATGGCCTATATTAGGACCAAGACAACAACAACGAAACAGCAACAGATTTGGACAACACATAATAAATTGAAATTATATTCAAATAATTTAAGGTATTTAATTTCATAAACTTAATATGAATTTGCTAATTTTTTTATTTTTAATTTAAAAAATTTTATTGTATTCTATTTGGTTATTTTTAGCTTATTGCAAACTAGAAGTATGACCTCATCAAATGCTTCCCATTTTGTATTGCCAAATACCCAGCCAATTGCTGATTTGGAATGCAAAAGTGCTTTTGAAAATTTAACCGATAAGGAGAAATTGTATGCCCATTATTTTAGCAAGGCCTCATGGGATGGTGGTCTTGTTGCTCTTATCCAATCTAGTCCAGAAGGTCCTTTAATATTTTCATTGCTGCATCGCATCTTTGTCGCTGAACCATTGGAAGATTTGAAAAAGAAGGCATTGGAAAATGGCATCACTGAGGATGAATTTACGGTGAGTTGTAGAAATCATGGAAATACCTTGGTATTTCTTTTAGTTTTTCAATAAAGAGAAGATGCACAACTACTCCATTTCTCTTCATCCATCGACATCTATATTCATTTTCTAAAAAATGAGAAATAATTTCGAAAAATATAATATTTAAACTGAATCCTACTAATTTAAATTCATTTTCCCCCCTTCTAGGCCTTCTTGGTATATTCTTGTGGTGTTTTTGCCAACGCCGGCAACTACAAGGGCATGGGTGATAGTAAAATTATTCCCAATCTAAGCGAACAAAAATTCGAAGCAATTGTAAAACTTTCTGCTGCCTATGCCAATGATACAAAAGTTCCAAAAGTATTCAACAAAGTCATTTCGTTGATTTATGCTTTGCAACCACGTAATGAAATTTTGGGTTTCGCACCCAATGGCATTACCACCTATTGGTCTGATAATTGTACTAAAGAAGATTCAGATATTGTTAACGAATGGTTGACATCGAAACGTTTGGAGCCCTATATGTGTCGTACATTTAAGGTCGAGGAGGATGGTAAAACCATTTACGATGTAAAATTGGGTTCAGTTGCAACCAATGATAAAGATGGCATAACATTGCCATTGGAAGAATACAAGGGTAATTATTTCCGTGTAACAAGAGGTGACTATAACAAGTTGTTGGCACGTGTAAATGCCAATTTGGAGGAGGCCAAGAAATATGCTGCCAATGAGAATCAAGTGAATATGATTGAACATTATATTAAATCCTTCCAAGAAGGGTCGTTGGCTGATCATAAAGATGGTTCTAGATATTGGATTAAGGACAAGGGACCCGTAATTGAAACCTATATTGGTTTCATTGAAACCTATCGTGATCCTGCTGGTGGTCGTGCTGAATTTGAAGGTTTCGTCGCAATGGTTAACAAGGAAAGTTCGGCCAAGTTTGCCGAATTGGTGGCAAAGGCTGAAAAATTGTTAGAATATTTGCCCTGGACAAAGGAATATGAAAAGGATTCATATTTGAAACCAGATTTTACATCTTTAGATGTGTTGACTTTTGCTGGCAGCGGGGTACCGGCTGGTATTAACATTCCCAATTGTGAGTTGATTATAATACTATTGTAATATATATTTTTAATAACGGATGACTTTGTCTTCCAGATGACGAAATCCGCCAAGATGAAGGCTTCAAAAATGTCTCCCTCGGCAATGTTTTGGCCAACATCAACAAAAAAGACCCCATACCTTTCCTCACCGAAGCCGATCAAGAGCTAATGAAGGAATATAAGGTGAAATCGTTTGAGGTACAAGTCGGACTCCATGAACTTTTGGGTCATGGTAGTGGAAAACTTTTCCGTATCGATGAAAATGGCAAATTTAATTTCGACAAGGATTCAACAAAGAATTTAATTACCGGCGAACCCATTACTACTTGGTATTTGCCTGGTGAAACTTATGATACCAAATTCGGTATGATTGGCTCCTCTTACGAAGAATGTCGTGCGGAAGCTGTTGGCCTTTATCTCTCACTGAAACCTGATATTTTGGAAATTTTCGGTTTCAAAGATCCCGTCGAGCAAGAGAAAATAATTTACATCAATTGGCTCTCATTGATTTGGAATGGTATGGGTGTGGCCTTGGAAATGTATAATCCCAAATCGAAACAATGGATGCAGGCTCATTCACGTGCTCGTTTTGTTATTATGAAAGTATTATTGGAGGCCGGTGATGGTTTGGTTAAAGTTGAAGAAACCGAAGAGGGTAAAAACTTGCTTTTGACTGTGGATCGTACCAAAATTGCTACGGTCGGCAAGAAAGCCATTGAGGAATTCCTGAAGAAATTACAAGTCTATAAGAGTACGGCCGATATTGAAAGTGCCACCAAAATGTATGAACATTATTCCGAAGTTACCGAAGGTGGTTCTCATCCATGGGCTAAATGGCGTGACATCTGCTTGGCCCACAAAAAGCCGCGAGTTATTTTGGTACAAGCCAACACCAAGGAGGAAAATAATGCTGTGCAATTGAAAACCTATGATGCCACCCACGAAGGCTATATTAAGTCATGGGTGGAACGTTATCCCACTACGGATGTTGATGACATTCTGGAGGAAATTGTTGAAAATGACAAAAAATACTTCCCATGTGCCTTTGGCAACTGAAATAAAATAGGAGTTGTTTAAAACAACCGTTTTTAAAAGTACAGTAAATACACATACGTTAATACCGTCAATAGCATTTTTTTGGAAATTTTAAGACTTTTATAATGTTTGTTAATTTGTTTAAAAAACAATAATAATAAATGTAAATGTTTATTCAAAACTGAGTCTTGTTTTATTTATTTCCTTTAAAAATATCATTAAAAAATCGTCGATATTAAAATATCTTTGAACTTTCACATGATGCCAATTTTCTGTTACATAACATTAGTTCATATATGCATTGCCAATATGGAATAAAACTTCAGAATTCGGCCTAACCATTTCTGCCAAATTTATGAAAATTGGTTAAGTTTTCGCTGAGTTATTAGCATTTGAATTCAACGTTGCTCCGAAATAGCCTTACTATTCTGTGCTGGGCGCCTATTACCTGAAAATGAAAAATCACGTAAAAATCGCACTTCTAAAAATGGAAATATATTTTTTTTGTAAGTATGTTTCTTGTGAGTATGTATGTAAAGTTATTTGTCCTATATATATATATATATATATCGGTTTAAATACAAACAGCGTTTGACCTAAAAGTATGCTATACTTTTCGTTACAAACCAGCAGCCATTGTGAAAGAAAAATTGCCGTTTTTTAAAAATGCATTTTTGTGTGGTTTTTCATTTTTGGGTAATAGGCGCCCAGCACCGAACAGTAAGGCTATTTTGGAACATCATTGAATTCAAATACAAATAACTCAGCAACTACTTAACCGATTTTAATAAATTTTGCACAAATGGTTAGAGGGAATTGTAAAGTTTTATTACATATTGAAAATACAAATATAAAATTATGTTATGTAAGAGAAAATTAGCATTATCTGAAAGTTGAAAGATATTTAAAATATCGACTATTTTTTTGTAAAATGTAAAAAATGCAGTGTAGTCGACATGGGCAGACTGTGCTATACCCCACAAACATAATAGATCACATGAAAAGTGGACGGCTTTAGACATAACAGATGAAGGAAGTGGACTGATAAGTCCCATCTTCCAACATTATTCGCAATCTAAGCGAAGACAAATTCAAAGCAATGAAGCTTACATCATTGATACAAAATTTCCAAAAGTATACAACAAAGCCATTTTGCCGATTTATGCTTTACTACCACGCAATGAAATTTCGGGTTTTGCACCCAATGCCATTGGGTATTGGTCTGGTAATCGTACCAAAGAAGATTCGGATATTATTAACTAATGGTTGATATCGAAACGTTTGGGACCCTATATGTGTCGTACATTTAAGGTAGAGGAGGATGGTAAGACCATTTCAAAAAACAACAATAATAATAAATCTAATTTGTTTATGCAAGTTTGACTTTTTTTATTTTATTCAATTTTATTAACAATATTTTTAAAACGTTTAATCAATCAATATATAGTTCGTAGTACTAAGTCCATTTGTCGCTGCCGTTTTTGTTCTGTGGTCCACATTAAACTTTACGCACTTGACATCCAACATAATTAAAGAGATTGGCTTCTTCCTTGGGTGCTGGGGGATTGATAATGAATCGGGCAAATGTACCACCACTGCTATCTGCCAAACGTCCGGGATTTATGGCCAAACATCCATTGACAACCTGGAAAGAAACGATGAACGTTGCGTTAAAAATTGAATTTATTTTGAGCAAAAAGTAAAAATACTAGGCGACTAGAAATTTGAAATGTACTAAATTTGTAGCATGTGAATGGATTGAGCTAAAAACTTGAAATTTGGAATGCGAATTAAGGTTGAGAAGTATGGTCGATATAAGGAGTTGGCTTTAGAAGCGTGTACTCATGTATACGAAAAGTATTATATGGTACTATATTTGGAACAAATTTAATTTGGAGGTAAAAATCGAGTTGGAATCCTGAAAATTGAAATTAACATTACGGTAGAATGGAACTATTTTGGACGTTTGGGAAATTCCTACTAATGTGAACTAAATTTTGTACAATTTTAATTTTGGGTGAACCGATGTATGAAGTTTTGGGAATTTGACTAAATTGTAGATTTGGGTGAACCGGTGGTGGGCTTTGAATATTTTGGAAATTCGTATTAATGTGTACTAAATTTGGTACAATTGAAATTTTAGGTGAACCAATAGAGCTGGAAACCTTGAAATTTGGAAATAACGTTACCAGAGATGGCCTCTCAGAATCAGTGACCTAAATGACATACATTTCCGACGTATAATACATACGTCAGAAACGTCGGAAACCTACCCAAATCCATTAGGTTTTTGACAAAATAGCTATTTCCATTAATCAATTTGGAAATTACTCATGCTTTACTCAAATTAATATAAAATTTCAAAATTTTCTTCTCAAAAAAAAAAAAAAAAAATGTAGAAATTTTTATCAGTTCTAGTAAGGAATAGTCAGGTATATGTAAAAATAATATATATTCTTGAAAATAACTGTATATGCTGATAATATTGAAATAAATGGCGTTTACTATATTTATTACATTTTATACAGGTATGTGACGTTTTCGACGTTTACACCTTTTTGACAGTCAAAAACCTAAAAATTCGTCACACGGACCATCCCTGATATTCATATGTATGAGCACTATATTGTACGAGAATTGTTACAATTTGAATTTTGATGAACTGATAGAGCAGGGATCTTGAAATTTGGAGTTTGCGTCATTGGGGTGTAGAATTGGGCTATGGAGAAAATATTGGAAATTCGTACTAATGTGTAGTAAATTGTACCAAATTTGGATTTGGGTGAACCGATAGAGCTGGAATCTTGAAATTTGATTTTAGAATCACTGTTGGCGTGAAGGATTGGGCTTTGTTGAAAGTTTTGGAAATTCGTACTGATGTGTACCAAATTCGGTACAAATTAAATTTTGTGTGAACCAATACAGCTGGAATCCCGAAATTTTGAGTTAGGGTTACTGTTGGGATTGAGCTATGTATAAAGTTTGGGAGATTTGTACAAATGTGTACAAAATGGTACCAAATGTGGATTTAGGTAAACATATAGAGCAGGAATCTTGACATGTGAAGTTAGGATCACTGTTGGGGTTTTGGATTGGAGTATGTAGGAGGTTTTGGAAATGGCACTAAATTTGGTACATTTTGGATTAAAGCTAACCGATAGAGCTGGAGTCCTGAATTTTATACATATATGTATTAAATGGAACTAAATTTAAAACAAATTGGATTTAAGTGAACCGATAGAATCTTGAAATTTGGAATTAAGATTGGGGTATGTGGGAAGTGTTGTTGTTTATGATTATTAAATTAGGTAGTTTTGGAAATTTATTTTAATGTTTACTAACTGGTACTTAATTTGGATTTGGGTGAAGCTATATTTGAAATTTGGAAATTTTACAAGTGTACAAAGTGTAAAAAATGACACCAAATTTTATTTAGAGCTAGATTTATTTTGCGGTCATGTGAATAGAGTTGAAATATGGAGGTAGTTTTGGACAAACTTACTATAAGACAACGTAGGTACTAAATGGTTCTAAAGGTGCTAATAATGGTCGGTATTGGGTTTTAAATACTCCCCACATTCGCAAACGAATACATGCCCCTACGCTTGCGACATTTATTTATGTGATGACCTCACAATTTTTCGCTAACTGGTTTCCGACATTTTTTGGACAAATTTCACAAAAATACCAGGCGCCCAGAATAAAATAGAAAGTAGTCCGCCAAAATGTAGAACAAAATTTGCATCTGGCAACGCCGAAACTGTCTAAATAACATATGTATGCTAATATGTCCGGATAAATGATATATACTCCATATACATAAGCTGAGAATGTAAACTAGTTTCCATTTTTTGTAACTTACCCTTAGGAAACACTTTTGAGTACTGGGCAAGATTAAGATATTTGGAATTTTATCAATTCGTGCATATTTATTGGCCAAATCACTGTCCAAGCACATTTGATCTTCTTTGGGGTGATTCAAGGGGTAGAACGATTTCTGATGTAGCAAATAGTTGACGACACGTTTGACTTTATCACCAGCATTTCTGTAAAATAGAAAAAATATTTTAATATATATTTTTAAATAAAACAAACTTGTCCCTACTTACACCGCCAATTCCTCTGCCAAAATATGATCTACAATATCCGTAGAAGTCACACCAATAACCAGACCATTTAAATCCACCATCGAAGGATCGGGTAACATATGGACATTTGGAAAGGTCTTTTTCATTTGTATGGCCATTGTTGGGTAGACACAATCAGCATGTGCATCACGATGTGATGCAACCACCAGTATCGTTGTCTCCTGACCAATTGCCTCAACAATACCGGTTATCATTTTTTCAAAGAATGCCTCAAAGGTTTCGGCCAGGGTTACATTATCACTAATGACTTTATGATCGGCTTCCATAAATGGACCGCAAAGTATTAACACATTTGGACGATTCTCTTTCAAATACATAACCAAATCTTGTAATGGATCATATACCAAGTCATCATCATTGGTGAAGGGACCAGCGGCAATGACAAAACTTAAACGGTCAGCAATTTGTGGGGGTTTTGGTGGTTGTAGATTTTGTTCGGTTATTACTTCCTCAACCATAAAGACATCACCTTTGGGATTCATACCCGATACCATGATAACTTGACCAGGGAAAATACCCACCGATTTGGTTTTGGAGAAATTCAAACGTACCGTGTGACAACTGTCCTCGTTGGAACCGACTAATATGGTGGATGAGGGATCCAAGGGGCCATCATAATCACTGTGTACAATACCAATTGTTTTGATAACATCCTAAGATATGATAGAGGAATGTTTGTTATTTTTTGTATTCAAATTTTATGTGATTTCAGAACTTACTTGAGAATGCATATCCACCTGCCACAATTCGTAATTATCATTCTCCTCACCGAATACCTTCTTGCACAATGCTTTACCAATTTCAAAAATACGATCTCCAGCTATTTCGGCCTTCTCATAGAGATTATCAAACATATATTTGGCTTTGGTGCCGGGTCCCAAACAATTTCCTTCATGCTGTAGCAGCTGCTTAACAGTAATTCTTGGCTGCGGTGTTGTAAATGACCATTGAGCGTTGGTTATAAGTGATGGATTACCGAAAGTGTAAACAATTTTACCAGAACCGGGTGCCGCTGTGTGCGTTCGAGGTGTACCACTGAAATTGGAGAAAATATTGGGTTCTTATAGAAGTTTTTTTTTGGAAATAGATATAAATAAAAATAAAAGATAACATATTCATAGGAGAGGCATAAAACTTGATATTGGAAATGATGAAACCATAAAAGTTTATGTGGCTTTACTAACAATGTCGTATGGTTACAATGGAACAACTTAATTTCAGAGTTCATTATTTCGAGTAGTCTGTCGATAAGGAAGTAAACGTAAGCTTGAGGTTCCATGGTTCATAATGAAAATTTGTATTGCAAAAACTATTTTATTGTATAAAACACCCTGCTCCCTTGTATGCGTCCCTGTTTCGGTCAATGTTGTTGTAGCAACTCCTAATTGGTTCTGTTACCATTTTCTGGTTTTAAAAGACTGCGACTTGGATTAGAATCAAGGCGCATCTTGAGACATTTTGACAGAAATAAAGTATCGTGAGGTTCTAGTCTACATGCCGGTTATGTGACGTACATTTCCAAGAGCTAAGGACCTTTCTACCACTTCCAATTTATTCTCAAAAAAGCAGAGGCTTGGACAGACGTCTTAACATTTTGAGGGTAATTGTGGTCGTAATTTGTGCACCATCGTTGATGTTGTTCATCATGATCTTCATTTCATCCCTATGTTAAACAGTGCGACTGTAGATTTGAACGTGGATATTTTCCAAATCCGCGGATTGAACTCTAATTTAACGATCATGGAACCCGGCGCAATGATCCCATACGCACACATTACGGTATCCATGCCCACACTTTTTGGGCTTCCGGGTGTTGTTCGACGAATATTTTCATCCCCATTTGCAAGCATTGAAGAAGTTGTGAAGTGCCGAAAATTACTCTGGGCTACACGAGATTGGACAGCTGTTCGAAGTGGAGATTGGTTATTTATTTGAATCGTATCCAAAGGATATGATGATGGGAAGATGGTTTGAACCAGGGTGCGCAAAAATTCGCTCGCGAATGAATTAAAATACATTCATTTCGTTTTGTGCTCATTTTACAAATGAATTTATGGCGATAAATTCTTTATTAAACGAGCATTCGCCAAAGAATGTTCGCACACACATAACAAACGAGTGAGAGCACAAAACAACGATCGTTCGTTTCGTTTGGTGGTTGAAATTCTTTCTGACATTCTCTCATGAATGAAAAAAAAAAACATTCCCGAATTCTCGCGAATGCTCAAACAGCAACAACAAACGTTCGTGAACTCAATAGTTGTTGGATATGTGTTTTGTTATTCCACACACTTTCTGCTACACACACATTCTTTCGTTGTTTGTGTGTGTTTACTTTTTTTATTAAATTTGTGTTGTTGCTTTTAACAGGGCTCACGAGCATTCACGAACATTTGTTTTTTGAGTTATTCAAAAGAATGTTCTTCAGCAACAAATGCTCGCGAAAGAACGAATCGACGACGCTTGCAGCGAAATTTTATCGTTCGTGAATTTTTCGTACAACGCGAACATTCGCGAGAGAATGCAAATACTTGTTCATTCATTGTAACTTTATAATTCGCTATAAATTGAAAACATTCGTATTCTCACCGTAAGCATTCGTGAGGAAGAGTGTATTTTAATCACCCTGGTATGAACTGAGGGAAATGAAGCGTTGTCTGGCTCCCTCACGATGCTGATATGTGGTGAACTGTGGCACTTTCTTTTAAGTATATGAAATCGGGAGGTCTATTAACGGATACGATGATGGGAGGTGATCTGAATCGCAGGAAGTGATTGGTAACATCAGGCGAATTGTGTCAATCTCCTCTAATTCTCGAGGTATTAAACTCCTGTAAGTATATTAAATGGGTGATTTATTAACGAAGACAATGATGGGCAAGTGATCTGACCTCAAGGAACTGGTGCTTTGAATAAAGCAACAGAACAATAGGTGTATCGAAATTTGCTAATATTGAGTTTTACTAGGTGGACTCTGGTTACCCTTTGACATTTTCAGTGGACCCTAAAAAACATTGGTTCAAGGCTTGTCGTCAATTGTTATACCCTCAGCGGGTATATAAACTTTAATACGGAATAAAATGTGTGTCATCAAAATATTTTTTTGACCCCATGTTTCTTTGGATCAAATCAGAAAATTTGGAGTCGATTTAAAATTGTTCATCCGTCTGTCTGGCGGGCTGGTGAGAGCGATAACTCTTGAAGGGAGTAACCGAATTTATCTAAACTTTGAAAAATTTCTTCCAATCTTAGTTCAAGTTCGAAGATGGGGGAATATCGGTCCACTCCTTCTGGTACCACCCCCACAAAATGGTAAAAAATTAATTTTATAATATCATGCGGACGGACTATCCGAATCAAACATTGTACAACCTATTATCTTTACCAAGCCTAGATCGAAACCGAAAATGGGACACATTCTTCAGGTACCTCCTCGCACAAATGGTCAAAATTTTAAATATTTACAAATCCAATATGAGGTGAAATGGAATGTCCGATTTCAAATAAAAGTTGCATAACATCTTGCCTTTATCAATCCTAGATCAAGTCCGAACCCATTGGTCACTCCTTCGGGTACATCCCCCACAAATGGTCAAAATGTTCAATTGATCCTAGACCAACTTTTAGTGTAGCGATCGTCGTATCTCGAATAGCTGTCGATCTAGACATGTGTATCCGCCTATTATAATTTGTAAACATGCTATATGCCAGTCGTCAAGACATCTTGCATTTAGGTTCGGTTCGGACCAAAGAACCCTCTTTTTTGTAATATTCTGTTAATATTTAATGGATTACATTTATGAACATAAAGTTTTACAAGGAGAAGGGGATATATCCATTGTATAAGCATGATCCTTTTCATGATAGACTTTTGTGTGGAAAAATTACAAAATTTGAGTCCTATGTCGTATATTAATGTTCCGCCGATCGCGTTTAATTTTTATATAAAGTTCCTTTTATGGTCAATTTTATTCGGAGATGTTCAGATAAATTTTGTATGTTTTTCTAGTCGCTCTAAAGGCCACAATTAAAAACTGAAAATCACAAATTTTCAACGGGTATTAACTAAATGGAATGATAAAATGAACCTAGTTGTGAGAAAAGAAAAAATGGCATCTTATGACGTAAATGGTCACTCCGAGAAAACATGATCCAGAAAAGAGTAGTTCTTGATCTTAAACCTAATATCAATTATAATAATGGACGATGTCGGATATGGAAGAAATTTTAAAATATATTTAGGTATTGGTTTGTCTTACTAATATCTCAAAATATTGTCATATTAATTAATTCGGCCTGTCCTGCTATACTGCTCCGCTCACTGGTTGATTATTATTATGTAGCTGTAATTTGACATTCCGGAAGCTTGGTAGAAAAAACTGCTTCATCATAGATCATTTCAAAATAATTCCACGTTTCTAAATAGCTCCCATACACAGGTTACGCTTCATTTTCGGTATATTCAAGATCATAGACCATTTTTTTTATTCTGAGTGGTTGTATTTTGTATTTGGTTTTCTTCGGGCAGCAGCTTACAGTGACAAAGCCGCAATATAAAATACCCAACCTATTTTATGTATTTTTAACGTTCAACTTATGGTGGAGGGTATTACAAGTTCGACCCCGCCGAACTTTACTATTTTGTACATGTTATACTATTAATTTGATCATCAACATTTACAGTCAATATTCCTCTTAAAGTGAATTATTTACCAGCTATTTGACTGGCAGATAATACAAAAATATATTTAAGCTTTGTCAGGTCATAGAAGCGGGGGTTAACATACATACCATCCACCAACTAACAAAATTAACAGGAAAAATCGATTTAGTTTTAGTTACTTTTTTTCTTCAAACTTTTAAAACAACAAAATGTAAATCATTCCGTACAACAACAAACATACATGCACATTACAAGAACTTCATTGGCGTGTGTGGGTGGATGATTTAATGGCAAGATTTACAAAAATTTTCGCAAAAAACATGGTGAACATTGCAAGTGCACCAACTTCGACAGCATGGACTGACTGACTAGCAGTCACTGCAGTTCAGGCAAATGTCAAATATTTGATCTAAATTTTGGATTAAATTTATAGAATTTAGCGTTTTTTCGAACTAAATTCCTATGGCATTTCTTTTGAACGTGAGGCTATCGTAGAGAGTAACCTCCTCGCTGCTATGAAAATTGTGGTGTTTTTGTAGCTAAGTTCACCGTGAGTTGGGCCATCGCAAGCGAACCAAATAAAAAACAACTTAAATAAGAAATGTTTAAAGTTTGTTTTCGATTTTGTGTTTTTTTGTTGTGGGGAGCTTTGAAAAATGGAAAAGGTGTTTGTAGTGTTGCTGTTGCTAACCATTGTAAGAAGAGGTCTGTTTTTATTTCCCCCCTACAAGTTATACTGAAGCCGATGATTTTATTTAAATTTTTTTCTTTATGTCACTAAACTTTGTGGTCACACACACAAGGAGTCAGCCACGTTTATTTATTTAACATTTTCGTGTGCCATGACAACAGTCAATTTGTTGTTGGTGCTGGCTGTTGTTGTTGCTGCTGCAGCTTCTATTGTCATTTGTTTCTAAATTCGATGGCTATACTTCTTCTTCTTCTTCATCGGCTGGCTGGCTGTTGCTGCACCAAAAAACACACAAATTATAATCATGATATGACTTTTAGTGGATAAATTTAGCAAACAAAATTGAAAAAGAAAAGAAAAAAATATTTTTTTTGTATCCAAAAAATGGACAAACACCATGAAGGTTCAAAAGATCGCCTAAAGCTTTCTTTGCATTTAGAAGAAAAAAATTGTGCATGAAACAGTTTTGTTTTTTGTTTTCTGGTAGTGGCATAGTTTTAGTCTTTGGTTTGTTGCACAAAGATTTGTAAAATTAGGTGTTGAAATAGAAGTTGTGTTTAGCGGGGCCTTTAAAGGTAATATACACCACAATTTTGTATAATGTATCGAAATTTGGCTGGGACTGTCATTATTTCGTTATAATATTTTCTAGTAGGAATTTGAATTCTTGTGTATAAAACGTTTAGTATTCAAATCTATTTGAGTTCTGAAGTATACGAGGTCTATATATTGTAATATACCGGTCTATAAGTTTGGAGAACTATTTTCACATGTTCTCTATCCTCAGCCTATGTTTTGCGGAGGTCTACGGAATAAACCACAGATTTTATTATGCATGTAGTTTTTTTATTATGTATTTTTTCAAAAAGTTGGCCATGTTTGGAAAGGTTCCAGATGAGGTTATTGGATAAAAGTAGACACTCCATTATCTTGGTGTTGGATTAACGAATTTTCAAAATGGTGACACTTTGTGGGGAAGGTAACAGAATGAGAGATCGACCAACCTCTTTGGAGAGGTTCCAGATATTGTTTTAACAAATTTTCAATATGGTGACACTTTGTAGGGAAGGTACTAACCAGAAGGATTGGATCAACGGATCCCATATTCAAGCTTGATCTATGTTAGGTAAATATATTACCATGTACATAGTATGGATAGAATTGGACATTCCGTTCCCTCTATATGAGATTTACAAATTTTCACAATTTTGAGTTTGTGGGGGTTGTACTAGAATGACCCCATATTGGATAAAATCAAACACTCTATTATCTTGATATTGGATAAAACAATTTTCAAAATGGTGACACTTTGTAGGGAAGGTACCAGAAGGAGTGGACCAACTTCTTTGGAGAGGTTCCAAATGAGATTGCTCTATAGACCTAATCTTGTATAAAATCAGACAATTTATTATCTTGAGATTGGATTAAAAATTGATTTTCGTTTTGTAAAGTATATATCAAATCGGATAGTCATTTGTCTCAATTTTTTTTACCATTTTGTGTGTGGAGGTATCAGAAGGAATGGACCGTTGAGTTCCATCTTTGAACTTGATTAAAGTTTGGAAGAAATATTACGATGTGCAAAGTTTGAATGCAATCGGTTACTACCTTCGAGACTAATAGTGCGCACAAGCCGGCCTGAGGGACGGATATTTGTAAATCGACTCCAAAAGGATTTGGTCCAAAGAAACATGTGATCTAAAACCAATATTTCGATGAGGCACATTTTTGCCGTATCAGATTGTATATAACCTCATTGGCCATAAGTTCAGCCACAGCAAATTTTTCATACCCTCAATCATGAGATGGACATTCAAAATGCCCTAAAATAGATCAGAACTTTTATGCCATGGTAAATTGCTGCCAGTACAAAACGAAATAGCAAACTTCTGACGCTCAGGTTGGAAAATAGAGCCAGCACACCGAACATACCGAAAATTATGGGACTTGGTATGGGCGCTATGTGCAACTCTTATTGGTAATGTTTTGTAAATAAGTTGTTAGCCACCAAGGTACCGGAATGAAAAATTACAGTCACTTCTAATACTAAAATGCACACAAGCACAACTTAGAGTCAATACGGTTGAAAAGCGTGCCCAAAATCATCAAAATGCCTAAACGTTATGTGACCGGGGGCTACTTGATCTTGGATAAATATTGATCATTCTTGGTAGGGAGATTTTTTACCCAATGTAAATACAAAATATAACATTACACCTAATTTTGTTGAAGACCTCGCCCAAACTCACCAAAATATTGAAATTTGGGTGTTAACCATGTACTATGAGCCATAAATCCCATTTTTTATATCATAATTAGAGATGTGGTCCATCTGACCCGCTAAATATTGAACTTAATATTCAAGACAGTCTTTCGAATTAATTGATCAGCTGGCGTTCTCCATAAACAATTTTGTATGTTCGGCTGGTAATTGCTGCGTGAGGAGCGAAAAGAAATTAGATAAAAATAAAGTTTTCGGTCCCGAAATATCTTCTTATAATCACACCCGAGAACATACAACAGCATAAATGGTATCAAAGTACTCCACTTCGATTTACAGTCCACTCCTCGGGTCTTAGCCTTTCAGGAGAAAATATATACCCCATAGAATGCAAATCATTAAAACAATCATGCTTATTATGTGGAACGGTGGGTCTAGGACCAATATTTCGCAGCGTTATAAAGTCATGGGACCACACATGACTATAAAACCCTTAAAACATAGCTGGAAAAACATACAGGGTATAAAAACATACATACATACACAAAAAAAAAAAAAAAAAAAAATAAATAAAATGAGAACCAAATCGATTTTCTTCATTTTTGATCCAGATATTCAGAAATAAACCCGGTTTTATATGCATATTATTCGAAAGCTAGTAAACAGACGCGCTAAATTTATTGCACCGGACGGATTTACAAATTTAAAAAAATAATTCGAACGAATCCGACTGTTCAGCATAATAAGGAATGCATACTTAATTTATTGCATAAATATAGATTTATTGACTTTGAGAAACCCACCTTAAATGTCATGAGCAACATTTTTGTAGAATATTGAAACGATACACAATGATGGTTAAATACATTGTCACATATTGGGTTTATTACGCCTGATCCTTCTGCGGCAAATAATATTCGTAATTTCAATTTACGGTTATTCAAAATGTTAGATATTTTCATCGGCAACAACCTCTATTTAGTGTCCCCGACCTTCATAGGTGCACATTTTTTCAAGTCTATACTTAAGAAATTGTAATACAAATCGATAAATTGAATCATTTTAGGATTTCAGGGGATAGAGGTTCTTTTGACACTACCTTTGTCAACAGATTTTAAGTATTTCGAAAAAAATAACAAATCTCTTGGCATGAACATTAAATCCTCAATTTGGATTGAGCTTCATTTGCAATTTCATTGAGGCCCCTCTTTTTCAGGCCCCCATCCCGCAATCAAATGCAACAAATCTACGAAAAATCTATTGCATTAGTTGCAATGGAGGCAACCAAAAAAACGCCACCAACCGAATCGTAACAACTAACCCAAAAAACACCAACACATTGCATAATGGCTCCCCCTAAAGCAAACACCAGAAAAACTCACCGTGATTTTCGGCTACAATTGCACACTAAATGTGGCACCACACTCACTGACACACACACAAATAGACATACAAACACAACATGAGCCAGTAATCACGTTGTGAACACGATTCAACACCAACTCTTAAGAGTCCAACATACGTGCCGTGCATACCTCACCATGGTTTGGGTATAGTTGGTATGCTATGGGGCTGGAGGCATGGTGTTGGTGGTTTGGATGCTGATGTTGGGATGACTGCAAATGTGACTGTTGTTCGTCCCTAAAAATATTGCAATGAGTAGACATTTAGCGAGAAAATATAATCTGCAAGGCAATGGAATTATGAACTGTTGCGGTAAAAGAAAAATAAAAACTCGTAAGTTATACTATATGGTCAATCGATGTAACTCCTTCAAAACCCCTTTATTCCGCCAAACTTTTCTGGTTTCAGGTAATGGGTTGTGATTTTTTAGAGGCGAGGGTGGTTCATGTAAACTGAGTATATGAGGAAATAAGTGACCATGGTAGGGTGGGTATGTGCGTGAACATAGAAACAATATCCTTATAGAGGATTATCTGAAAATCCCTTCAGGGTTTGTCTGGAAATTCTACAATTTTTTAACTATTCGGGGACACGATGCAGCAGCTTCGATTTGGACTATTGAACTTTGTTCGCCACTTAAGCCCTCTAGAGCATATTTCAGTGGTTGCGAACTAACTAGTATTTTTTTTTAATGTCGATGCCACCAAGATTTCAAATATATGAGGCTAACGAAAATTTATGAAAAGTATAGAATCCTTCCAAGAATTTTTTATGGCTGAAACTTATTTTTCTTCTTCAGATCCTATTGTTAAAGATCAATTACAAATTATTTTTTAAATCTGGAACAGTCCCCAATTGTTCAAAATGTTTGTAAGAAAAACTAACAAAAACCTCCATAGAGTGATTTCTCCTCCGAGTATCTTGAATTAAAAATCACCTTAGGTTAACGTTTTTCTTTGTAAGGAACAAACACAACAACAAAAAATACAACAAATACATACGAAACACAAACCGAAATAGACGACAAACGCGATAGAGTAGAGCTATTTTTTCTCCCTATCAAAGATATACATATTTACAGAAATATTTTGTGTTTGCCTGGTAGGCTTCCTTCCATAAGCAACATTTTATCGAAGAAAGAACGGTGTGGGGTAGGATAGAAAAAATCGCGCGCTTTTGTTTGATATTTTTTCGAAAAAAAAAAATCTAAACCAAAAATGAAACTCCATGACAAGGTTTAACACAATAACCCCCAGAGAGTGGTTACCCCCAAATCTGTGGTGTTCAACAATTTTCTTTTTGGTATGACTTTGAATGGTTGTCAGATATTGGCATACATATTGTGGTTTTGGGACATATCAAACAACCTAGGCCATGTGGACTATAAATTATTTTATGTATATGTGGTAAGAGCACATAACCTTACATTATGATATGTAAACGGGAAATGTATGGAATTAAAGGAAAAAATGAGAATATTGGTCTGTTCCGTACTGCAAGAGGCGAGTGTGGTCGATTTTACTATTTTCTTCGATATCATAAAGGAAAATTCGTTATCGTAGTAAAAAGTAGTAGATTCTTGCAGTACGGGAACATACCATATGTGTTATATAAAATATTTAATAAGTTTTTTAGTTAGTTCTTATATTCAAATAATGAAGTCTCTTCCGAAAGAATGGAAATGGATTCCATTATCGATTCCATTCCTTAAAACACTAATTGCTAAATTATAATTTCACGCACCAGTACTATATCTCCTTTTCATTTTAAGGCGATGTAGGACAGACGAAGAATGATACCACCTTCGAAATTTATCATGGTGCAACAGACGATACAACAACCACATGGAAATTTGTTGTTGTAAGTTATACTAGTGTCAACGTCATTTGACAGAAAAATGTGAACAAATAAACAAATTATCAAAAATTATATTTATTTTGAAATTTTAATATTTTCGAATCTTCAAAATAAATTTGAAAATCATGAATGAAAATCTATCAAATTTATATTTCTATCGCTTTCACATCTTTCCTAAAATTGAGCAATTGCCACTTATATGTGTAACACATTTGAAAATGCTGGGAATTGCAAGTTATTCCATAAAGAAAGATTTGCTTCCCAATACGCGTTCCCAATTTTCATGTTGGGTGGTTTTTAAAAACATAATTTCACACATTCATATTTACACTACAACTTTTTCAAATGTTATTCAAAACATTTCAATTGCAATTCGAGAACTTCATTTGTAAACAAACTCAATTTGCAATTCATAACATTTCAATTGTAATTCGAATATGTAATTGGAAATTCACAACTTTTCATTTGTAATTATAAACTTTTCATATGAAATTCAAAAAATTTCAATTGAAATTTAAAAAAATATATTTTGTAATTGCTATATTTCCATTTGAAATTTGTAGATTTTCATTTGAAATTTGAAGAAATCCGTTTATAATTCAAAGAATTCAACTTGAAATTTATAACATTTCGCTTGTAATTCAAAATATTTCAGTTGAAATTCATAACAATTCATTTTGAATTCATAGATATTCCTTGTGTGTTACCAATAATATTTTTCGAATTTAAAGAAAATGTTATAAAAAACAAATGAAATGTTATGATTTTCAAATCAAATGTTAAGAATTTCGAATGAATATTTTCAAATATCAAATTTTATTAATTTCAAATGAAATTTTATGAATTTCAAATGCAATACTTGGAATTTCACATGGAAGTTTATAAATTTTAAATGGAATTCTATGAATTTTAAAAGGTATTCTATTAATTACAATTGAAATCCTCGAATTACAACTGATATGTTATGAATTGCAAATGGAATTCTCGAATTGCAAATTGTATGTTGCGAATTACAAATAGAATTCTCGAATTACATTTAATATGTTTTGAATAACATGTGAAAAAGGTGTAGTATTACGTTGGAATCAAATCAGCTGGGTTTTGCTGTTACCTTTTATAATTGTACCATGGAAATTTATTAAAAATGTAAAGAAAAGTTGACTGGAAATTGCACAGAAAAAATTATTCGTATATTCGTGGCGGGTTTTATATGACACAGAAACTCTTTGTCTTTTTGATTTTATGTTATATTTTCTTTGTTGACATCCTAGTTTCTTCTCATTTATTTACTAGAATGTTCTTGTTTTGTCCCATTTGACCAATTGTTGCTCATATCAAGACTTGTTTGTTGTATTGTATTTGACATTTATATGGAAATAATTTGGGAAATGCATATGCGAATTGCAAAACCCCAATTCGCATATGGTGAATGTCTGATATAAAGAAACAATGGAATGCAAAACTAACCACAATCAAGTGAATGGGGAGGGTGGTTGTGTGAGGCGGTGGCCGATACCAAAACAAAACACAGCCGAACAACGATCGAATTGTTTTTGCCAAAAAGAATAGAGAGAGGAATGAATCAATGTGCGCAAGTAAAGCGAAGTAGGAAAATAGTTTCGCAAGCAGAGCGAAGTAGGAAAATAGTTTACATTATTTTTGGAAAAAATTGAGGATTTCTCACGATATTAACAATTTTAACTTTTTTCTGTGTAATAGACACATTCACGATATAAAATCGGCTTGAAAGAAAATAATTTTTACTCCAGTCGTGTTGTATCGGTGGTTTCAATCAAAACAGCAACTAAAATTATTATCAACTTATTTGGAAAATCAGTGCTGAAATGGGCACAACATGATCACTAGTTCTAAATTTATCAGCATATGTTGCTCAATCGGCGTGAGGTGTGGTCAGCTTGCTTGAATTGCTCCGGCAGGCGAGTGCACCTATGAAGGAACAATGTGAAGGTAACAAATCAAGATTATAAGGCACTAAATAAGCCCACAGAAATATCTATTTCATTTGGGTCAATTCGAATTCTTAATGCGATTCGTAAGAGATCTAAAAATTGTCAAAATGTTGACTCTTTGGCAACATAAGGATTATACATGTCTGTCTCATCTGTGGCCATTTACACAGCACATTTATATATATATATATATATTAATAAAATACTATAGTAATTGACTGACTTACTGTCAGACAAGGCTGGGGTTTGAAAATGTGTATTACAATGGCACGAAAAGTAGAGCTAGAAGTCATAAATTTTGAATATGGGTATAGAGATTTGAACTATAAATACGAAAGTACTAAAATGTACTAAATTTGTTACAATTTCGTAGCATGTGAACGGATTGAAATTTGAAATACTCATGTATACCAAAAGTACTAATTGTTACTAAATTTGGTACAATTTAAATTTGGAGGAACGGATGGAGCTGGTATCGAGGAATTTGAAGTTACCAGTACAATGTTGATTGTGAATCGATGGAGCTGGTTGGAAAATAAGATTTCTATTGGATTGCATGATGTAGGGATTTATGGAGATTTATATTAATGTGTACTGGATGGTACTAAATTGTATACATTTGGAATTTGGAGGAACGGATGGAGTTGGCATCCTGAAATTTGAAATGTAGTTGCAACATGAAATTTGTAAATGAGGTAGGTAGATTTGGAAATTCGTACTTATATGTACTAAATTTGGTACAATTCGAATTTTGAGTGAACCGATCGGGCTCACTCACGTGTAAAAAAATAATAAAAATTTGGTTAATTCAATTTATAAAAAAATTGACCGCCATTTTCGATCGAATTTTTACGAGTCGTAATCTGCGTCGCCATGTGATATTTATTTCGTAAACCTGCCAAATTATGACCAAAAAATGAAATATCTGGCCCATAGTGCATCGGAAACATCCTGTGAGTACTATAAAATTTCTGCCTTTAGTATGGAACGCTCTATTGTGATTTCGGAAAAGAGACAGAATTCTATGCCCCTTGATACTATGGAACAGAATAAAAATATTATTTTGAATCTTAAAAAAAACATTTGAAATGAATAAAATACCGATTTATATGCATTTACAGAGTTGTATTTTTACGATTTCCCCAGTATAAATCCATGTTTTTACATTTTCCACATATTATGGTTTCACCTAGTTTTAGGTATTTGCATTTTCCAAACGAAGTCCCAATCACATTTTGTAATAAAAGTTACTTCATTTGATGTTCCGGGTGATCCTAGGCACATTTCAGGTACTTGGTACCTCTTCCTATGTTATGTGATATCCCACCTGTTTTTATTTTCGAACCTACCGATCTTCATGTATGCTCTTTTAAATCTCTTCATAAATATAACAATTATTTTTTCCAACAATATAATTTTTCCTAATTTCACAATTGTATTTCTTTTAACTTCATAGGAATTTCTAGTTTATTTCACAACAATTACATTTCATTCTACTTAGCAGGCGGAAAAACATTACAATTTATTAATGCGATTATCAATGAACAATTTGAAAAAAATATTAACACCTGGCTCCAATATGGGTTAATCCACTAATTCGGTAAAAACCAATAACTTATTGGGAATTTCAATATTTCCGCAAAACATTTTGTCTTGGCATCAATTGATATATCTAACTAGTTTTATTGTTTTTGTTGTTTTTGTTTTAGGAAAATAATTTATTGTTATTCTAATTTATAGCACCACCCAATACAAATTGCTTGGCATCGATCGAATAGAAAATGTAGAGCAGCCAGCCAAGCATTTTTTATATAAATTACAAGAAATCACATTAAAAATCAATAAAACGATAATTGAACATAAATTAAAGCCAGCTAACAATGCAAAACATAACAGCACAAGGAGAGGCATAGGGAGGGGAAAGAGAGACAAATAAGAAAAGTGTAGAACGGTTTGGAGTGATGAAAATTAATATAGGTACTAAATTGAATAAATGATTCGAGGACATTGTTAATTACTATTGCATTTTTAAAATACATTTAATATTAGAGACACATATGTTGCCTTAACCTCTACTAGATGACATTGTTTGCAATTTTATAGTAGCAAAGAGAAGTTCCTTTGGAACTTTGATAATTTCTATCATTCCATATATGAGTGCTATCATTTTCCTGATTTATATCTAATTGACTGTGGCATGTTAACTAAAACAAACTAACGCTTACAACACATCAACAAAAAACTGGGTGTTTTCCCGCTAGCACCTTAGACGACAATAGACCATTGCCGGATAATAATTACAACAACAAGAAGAAAAATGTCTATTGTCTAGCAGGATTTAACTACTAAACAAGCAATTGATATTGCAGTTTATCGTAATGACACTGACACTTACATGCAATTTCTTGCATATTTCAATATTTAACGACTAATTTGTATCACTTCCATTTTAGAATGGAGTTAAACATTTTTCTGGATTTGATTGGATTGGTATTTGGATTTTTGTACGCAATGACGAGAGAGAATGTTAACGTTGTCATAATGTCTGTATCAACTCGATAGTGAGGCCACATTCCTAGAAGGTAACAGTCGACATCGCCCACATATATAATAATCGGATACTCTATTATATTAATATGATATTTCATATGACATTTGCACATTTTTGAAACATTTGAAAAAACCATCTTTTGGTGAAAATACTATGATGTTCAATTCACTGGTACCCTAGTCAGGGTACCACCAATGAAACGGTACTACCCAATATTCGGTATTTTGGACAGGTTTTCCAACCTTATAGGCTGTAATTTAGAAAGGAACGATCGGACTAGTTCCAGCTCTTTAATTAATATAGTTCCTTTTTCTGATCTCGTTCCTTTACTCCCATACTCTTCATTCGTTCTTTTCCGATTTTCAAATACTGTCACAGGCCGAACTTAACAACGTTTATACTTAATGATTTCTAAATTATGATCGAATAAAATAGGAAAAGGACGTTGAAAACACACGAATGTCGATTTCATGCCGGGGACTCAATCTAAAACTGTAATAAACTACATTTTTCTAGTTGCTAAAAAAAAAAAATTCCTTATTCGATGTGACTGAAATGTCATCTTAACTAAATAACAAGCAATAGCCGCATACAAAGATATAAAAGTTTCTTGATATATGACAAATTTGTCCTTCTGGATACTTAATATACTACCAAAGAGCTTTTATCCTCATAGGGAATTTTCAAACACCGATCATAAGGTCGATTTTGGGTCACTGTGTAATCCAAAAAGTAGTAAAAACGTAGTTAAGTTCGTCCGAGATGTACCCGATATAGGTCGGCACATTTATATGAGGGCAATGCCAATGTTACAGAACTCGGTTACGGTCTTCAGCATATGCCAAAACTATTAACTATATTGACAAGATGTTTTGTGTCGATAAATAATGTTCAATGCAATTAAAGCCACTTCCATTGGAAAGTCGTAGATCATGATGATGCCTAAAATGAATAACACGGGATCTTTAAATGGGGAATATGTAAAAATTTGAACCTATATCTAGAATATGCTGGGAAGAAGTATGTTCTCCTACCAAAACCTGCAATGCCAAATTCAGTAGGAATATATATGCGCCTAGGACCCTTAAAATGCTCTTAATATTGCGTGAACTTTATGTGGGACATGCCAAAATATTGCTTTATATCGAAAATGTCTTGCAAATATATTTTCGCACCCTCTATGAACGCAGAATGCCAAATTACAGCTACCTCGGTGGTAAAATGCGCCTAAAAACTTCAAAATATCCAAGATATTCCAAGATCTTGGAAACTACGACAAAAAGCTTTAAAAAACAAAAATCGAACGAGTTCATAAATATGGCCTCGCCAAAACATGGACCTGTATTGCAGGTTTTTAACCATCCAAGATGCCGGAATGCCTAGTAACATCTCCTACGGATTGAAAATGCGGATAACCCGTTTAAAATATCGAAAATAGGGAATATGAAATCATCTTCGTTTACAAAATATGTAAAAACCTTTAAATGTCGAAAATGGAGCTGAACCAACATAAGGGACTGAAAGCATAGATCTATATCAAAAATTTCCTGTACAGATTTTGTTCATCCTCCTGGAGTTCAGAATTATAAACAACAGCTACTTCGTTGGGAAAATCCGATTAAAACCTTTAAATGCCGAAAATGAAGCTAAAGGGGCTATATTAAAATGTTTACATCATATTCATTTGTCAAATGCGGATGGAACCCTTAAAGTACCAAAAGTATAGCGGGGACTTTATATGAGGCTATGCCAAAATCACGGATATTGTAAATTTTCTGCAGAGCTTTTCCACCATCCAGGTAACCGGAAAGAAAAATGACTACCTCTTCTACTTGAAAATGCTACAAAAACCTCCATATAAGAGGCTATATAAAAAGGTGGACTTATACAAAAATGCTTCCGTTCTGGAATGTCTTATTTTCTGTATAGAGATGCTCCATATAACACGAAAATGGAATTGCTATATGGAAACGTGGAACGATAAATCCCAGTTTAAATACCAAAAAACCTAGGAGTGATAACAACGAATGTGCAAAATTTCAAAAAATATTTTTGTATTTTCTTTTGGACCTATAAATCTATTTATACGGACGTTGATTATATACCTACGGAAGTGAGCCAATTTGACTCATACCAGAAAATGTATTTTTTAGACGCGGGCAAAACTGTTTCAATTCAATTTAAACAAAATATTTCTTATTAGAAAACTCAATTTTAATACACGCAGCCATAGGGATGAAATGTTAAATATTTTTACTAAAACTTTATCGTGTTCGAAGAAATTATTTGTCTTCTCTTTCAAGTATCTCCCCCACAAAGGGTTCATTTTTTTAAATATGTAAATACCTTTTAATGCGAACGGAGTATTCGACTGTGCACATCAAAAGGTTTTTGTCGAATTTTGTTTGAATCTGAAAATGGAATTATAAACCCACTCTTTGTAGTAACTCCCCAATAAAGGATAAACATTTGTAAACGTGTGGAAATCTAACACGAAGCTTATTGAGTTTCTGATTGGATCCCAACTTCACACAAATGGTTTAAAACTTTACAAATCGTAAGTCTATAGGCCTGATATAGGAATAATGGTTAGGTTAGATTGAAAAGAGGGATGGATGATACCACCACATGTCCAACATGTGAAGAACATACATTTAAGCCATAGAAGGCCTTTTGTGCGCTCTAGATGTGCGGAGAAAGTACAAATCAAGAATTGGTGAAAGTGTATATTAATTAAGAAAAACATTTGGGTTTGATTCCTTATGAATTCCGTGTTTTTTGCGAACTCCTGCAGTCTTTTCCATTCACACCCCCTCAGATCGCTTAGTCCGTGTAGAGTGTCATTTCCCAAGAATTGTCTCCGAAGGCATGCACGCTCTGCACTCGTTACTTCCTTCGCATCCAATCTTGAGTAGATGTGCCTTTAGGCCGAGGTGTCCCGTCAGTTGGCTTATTTCTTTTTTGTTTAGCGTTAGGATTTGCTTAATTTTGTCTTCACTTGGGTCGCCCCATAAGATTTTGGTGATTTTTCCTGTCCCCTCATTATCCTAAAAGGGTTTTGTGGGTCTCATGTGCACATTCCCTCATTTCTTGGCGTGTTTCGCTAAAGGGTTTGGCGGTATACACCTCTATTGTGGGTAGTGCAATGGCACTCCTGGCAAGTTGATTGCAATCTCGTTGCCTATGATTCCTTGGTGACCCGGTACCCATATAATTCGTGCAGGTCCTTGTTGTGAGAAATCATTAATGGTTTTTATACATTCCAGTACAATTTTGGATTTAACTGTTCTGGAAGATATTGCATTTATAGCTTGCTTGCTGTCCGTAATAATATTTACTGTATTTTGTCTTTGGTTTGAAACTAACCAGTTAAGACACTCTGTTATAACTTGAACCTCCGCCTGTAAGATCGTGCTGTGATCTGTAGGACGAAGAGAAATGTCGGTACTCGGTTCTTCGATAAAAGTCCCAGTCCAGTTTTTCCTCCTTGTCGAGAGCCATCCGTGTAGCAACAGTTACCAGGCGGCATCTGAACTAGTGTTCCGCTATTTCATTGTTCTCTATCTGGTATTATAGTTACGCACCGTGTCACTACTCTCGTTTCAGGTATACGATCTGAATCAAAGATATTGAATGTCGACTCATTTGTTGCCTGTAAAATGTTTTTATGCGATGTGTTGTGTCCTGTGTCTATCCACTCGTCCATTTCTTTAAGTCTTTAAGCTGCAACCGCCGCTTCATATTTTATTAGGATGTCTATTGGATGTATATATAATATTGTCTCCAAAGCCCTAGTTGGTGTTGTACACATTGCTCCACATATTCCTAGGCAACACGTTCTTTGAACTTTCTGCAAAGTTTTTTCGTTACATTTTTTATCCATTGCTGTCCACCAGACAACAGACGCGTATGTTATAGGAATAATACATTTCAAGAATGTTTTAAAAATTAACTGCATAACCATATATCATTATATGAGTCGAATTGGTTCCTATCAAAAGGGGGGTTCATAAATATATATTATCCTATAAGATCTATAGATCATATTTCAAATATAAATGTCCCAGAAAGGTAATTTTTCTGGCATTTACCTAAAAAATATATAACTCAAATAATAACAATTAATATTACATAATCATCTTCTCTGTATCTGGTCTAAAATATCTCTACTGCTCTTCCTCTTCTTTTGCACATAAAAGCGAATTAAGCTCCATTAAGAAATTCCGATTTTATCCAATAAGAATTGTTTGCCGAAACCTGTATTTAAGCAATTATAAAATGAGCAACAACAGACACTGGAGTCTATGTACCATATTTAGTTCAGACTTACATACATCTGTATGTATGTAGATGTATATGAAAAATATTAGTGACTAGTTTTTTAAGTTCTACTTTTGCGACTTTTAGCCGAATGATTAATAACGTTAATAATCTGTAATAACAACATTTATGAAGATGTCCGATAATGCTTCCCATCACACCAGACGAGAGATGTGTGTCGGGTTGTTGTTTTTTTATTTTCTCGCGAATGAGGTGATGTACAATGTGTAAACCAGCAGCAAATGTAATAACTTTTAGAGGTAGAGACAAATAGGGTTATTAAATAAGGCTTATGAGAAGTAGAATAAATGGAAGAATTGGCATGGGTTTATTAAAGAAACATTTGATAAATCCTGATTTAATTTAGGCAAATTTTAATTGCCTAAACTATACAGATTATAGTTGAGAGAGTTCATGGGAATGGCAATCCTTTATCACTCTCGCCCACAAACGAAAAACGGTCTTATGTAAATCAGGACTAAGCTTATAATTGTAGGAGGACAGAACTAAGTTATAATCCATTGAGAATTTTTTTTATAAGACACCCAACTTTCCAACATTCCAACTTTTCTAATTTAGCCCTTATCTTATATTCCTCCGAAAGTGATTACCCATTACAACTACCACAACTGCCAAATTACAAGTAATAGTAAAAGAGTTAAAATTGTTGTTCTACACTTGCTCTACAGCTGCGTAACCAAACAAAACAAAGTAGCTCTGAGACTGGGCATCACCGGAAGTAGCAAATGCCGTTGTTGTTGCTGTTGCCGTTGAAAAACAACTTTGTATTCCCAACACCAAGATTTGTGATGTGGATGGTGGGTAGCTGCGAAAACAGGCCTATAGCCTCATCAGAGGATGATCACAACATGTGGAGTATCTTAACTGAGAAACATTTCCATTGAGATGACTTTGGCCGTCAATAATGACTTGGAAACAACTCAGTGAAGTGGTTTTTAATTGTGTGTCTGCTCGTCTGCGCCGTAGATTCCGTCGTCGTAGTTTACGTGCGGTCATTTAAGACCAGATTACTTGCCATGTAACAACAACGGGTATAAAAGGAAATGGCCCATGATGATTTGAAATTCTTGGCTGGTCTTCGTTGATGCTGTGCTGTGCGTAAAGGAAATACCTGTACTCACACACATCACAAAAAGGGGAAGTCTCTCCATTTGGAATTAGAATAACTTTATAAAAATAATTATGAAATAGCGGATGTAAACGGTGTTTTTATTTTCAAACCGAAAGAATAATATTCGTTTACTATCGATGTGTGGGTTTAGCTTATTTATTAAATATGTGAATATGCGTAGATAAAAGGAGGCAGCTGATATTTAGAAAAAGGAAATATTTTTATGATTTATGAATTATTGCCGGACAAATGGTGGAGATAAACTTCAAATATTGTGGATTATGATTAGATGCTGATAAAAGATTCTCAGGTTGATATTGAATGTAACGGATATTGTAAATATAAATACTAATGGCGCCCAATTGGTCTCCTAATAAAAAGAAGACAACGCGGTATTCTAATAAGGAGGGGACATCGCCTGATTATTATCTAGGTTAGTTCATATTCATTGGTTGTTAATTCATTAAATGAATAACCCTATCAAAATTGCCTAGAAACGATCGCTTTTGAAGAAAACTTGGACCTATTTTGAGACAAAGGAAAGCATAGTATCCAAAATTTGGAATTACGAGTGTTACTATGGTTACTGGGAAATTCTAATTGAGGACCTCGGTTCAAGAAAATTCTACAACAGCCATCCCAGGGGTCATGTTGTTGGTGGAATATAAAATTCGAAGAAAATTTTTGGCTCAATAGGGAGAAGGCAAAAATTTGGTCTTTGTATTATAACTATGTAGAACGTGATGTTATATTGTTTTGTGAAGAAGGTGTTTACCCACCACGGCCCAGAAATGTAGACAATTTGCTTGGAAAATGCACCAAATATAAAGTAGCTAAACTATTAAATGGGAAATTATTCTCAAAGATCGACCGGTATTTATAAGTTATGGTAACAAGAAAACAATTGAAACTAAAAATATCAGGGTAGAGTCAACTAGGTTGAAGAAAGAAGTAAAATAGTGTCAGTCGGTACTGACGACAGTTGTTTACCTCGCCAATGCTTTGCGGAAATCCAGGGAACTATTGACGATGATAGTGTCGTTGTGGATCATTTTTGTTAAATTTATATTTATAAACAAATTGTGACAGTTTGTGGAAGAAATACCAGAGATGATTGAGCTATATAGCCGAAAAGTGAACTGAATATATATTTAGTATAAATATGAAGGTCAATCCTGTTTGGTCCAAGGATTTACTATTCACTTAATTTTAAGTATATGTTCTTCTTTTCAAAGAGGAAGATACTAGAGGAATATGTCTTATAAATCCCATCTTCGGATTTAATGCCTATAGGTTTGGTAAAATATTACGATGTGCAACCAATGGATCGAATCGGCTACTACATTTGGTTCTAATGAAATTTAACTTTTGACTTCAGACTTGATCTAGGTTTGCTAAAAGTATTGCGGCGTGTTTGACATTTTTGGATCAAATGGGACATTCTATTCGTTTGATATTTGATTAAAAATTTTCAAGATGTTGACAATAAATGGGGGAGCTAGACAGGGCCGATGAATCCCATCTTCGGACTTACGCTAGGCCTGTTAAAAAATTATAATGAAATGAAATATTGGATGAAATCTTAATATTTCATTTACTTCATATGGGATTTACACGTTCTCAAAATATTAGACCTCTGTGGGAAAGGTACCACAAAAAATAAATAAATAAAATAAATAAGTAATAATAATTCGTATATTATATGGATAGTGTTCTGAAAGTGTTTCTGCATTTTATGAATGCAATTCCCAAAACTTTAAATAATTTTATAACACCATGGTCAGTAACGGTGTTTAATAACAATGAAATGCAAAACTAACTACACACTCGAGTGGAGAGACGGCGCACTATGTCGCGAGTTCATATAAACAGCGGCCAAAAATAGAAGGAGTTATCGTAAGTTAATGAAATTTGGTACATGTGCTTATTATTGGCCTAAAGAGCAACTGACCAAAAATTGGATAGATCGGACCAAGATTTCGTATACCTCCCATACAATGGGTCTTGAGAATGTCACCCTTTTTGGCCTATAAAATCTTTAATATTCAAACAAATTCAATGAAAATTGGCAATTTACATTTAATTAGGCCTCTAAAGCAACTGACCAAAAACTGGGTAGATCGGACCAAGATTTGATATACCTCTCATACAAAGGGTCTTGAAAATTTTACTATTTTGGGCTATATAATCTTTAATATTCAACTAAATTCAATGAAAATTGGCAATTTACATTTACTTATGCCTATAAAGCAACGGACCAAAAACTGGGTAGATTGGGCCAAGATTTGATATACCTCCCATACGAAGGGTCTTGAAAAATCCGCTTTTTGGACATACAAATTTTTTATATTCATCCAAATTGCAGGAAAATTTTCATGTCTTCTTCCAAATTACATCAAATTTGGACGAAGAAAGTAATAGGTGCTGTAATTCAGTTGTTGGCCCATATTTCAGGTACCTACCATACCAAAAGTCCCTAAAAATGTAACTTTCTGTACTATAAAATAGTTATATGCAGCTAAATTAAGTATATCAGTAATATTTTTGTTATTTTTATTATAATAAAATATTTGATATACTTTAGTTACTAATAAATTACTTTTTTATCAATTTCAAATTTTCAAAACACACATCAGAGATATATATAAAATATTGTCTTCCCAAATATACGATTTAGTATTATCCACGTTATAATCTCGGGCCTTTACTTTATGGCTGTTTAAGGATATTAGAAGGTCGGATTGTAATATAAAATTCTAAATAAAATCCTTATTTAACTCGGCTTTAACAAAAGTTCGGGCTGCTACTAATTATTTGTTGGCATGACTTGTTAGCAGCGTGAGAAAGTCGCTAAAAAGGTATTGTACTGCACTTTGCATATCCCATGCCATGAACTAATATTTTTCTGTATGAACTTTCCACATAGGTAACTCATGTGCGACATCTAAATTTAGATTATAAGATTATGTCTCAAATGATCTGATAAATAAGTATAATCTTCAAACTGACTGAACATTTATTTAAAAGCTATATTTAAAAACCAATTCTCCCATATCTTCGCTACGAATAACGTTTTTACCACTTAATTGTAAAGTTTATGTAAAATATTTTATTTTTTCCATGTTCTGAATACATATTCTCCTTCCTATTTGACCCTCAATAACTTATTTAATTGTATACATAACATATTTGACCATTCGCTTCTAACCATTTCATGAATATGCCATATTTTTTAATAAGGTTGTCACCAAAAAAGTTAAATAACTCTTAGGACCGCAGGACTCCGCAGCTAATTTTTGTTATTCCTTAAATAACACACTTTTCACCACTCAAATAAAAAAAAATTAGAGCTAACCTTTTTTAAACTTTTTTTTTCTGCTCCACTAATTTCAAAATTTGTTTTAAAAATTTGATGAACTAAGTACTACAAGTGTGGACGACTGTATACACCATATGATATCTATATACATACAAACTAAAGCGAATCCTAGTTTTTACATCCACAGCAACCAAAATAAATACTTTTATAATAACCGTTAATTTGAATATTCAAATATTTGAGCATGAGAAAAACACACCCAGTTTTCGAAAATATGGTAAAAAATCAGTTTATAAATAATTATCAGATTAGAGTAGAGACAAAACTACTTGACATATCGATATAAAATTTCATATTTATTATATTTGGAGTGTTTTCTATCAATCCTCATCAAAAATTTTGTCCTCCGTGGTACTCTGTTTTGACCATTTTTGGCCGCGGTCGTGACACTGTGCGGCGTTTGTAAGAAACATTAGTTTAACGGTTGCAAAACTTTGAAGACGATGCTAAAACAAAACACTGTCGAAGAACGAGTGGAAGTGTTTTTTTTTTTAAAGTTCAAAAGTCGGACGGATCCGACTATATGATACCCTTCACAACTTTGGATACATACAAGAAATGCTAATATATACAACAGAACAGACATATAATCTTTAGAGGACCATTGAAATGGAATGGGGTGAAACTAAATGTGTGATCTACATAGATATTTCAACCAATTAAAAAGCCATGTACATACCATTCTGAAATCTATGAAAAATTGTATGTCAATCGGATTCTTTTGTTTACCATTTGTATGAAATAGAGCAAAATAATGTATGTGGAGCTATATGCAAATCTGGACCTAATTGAGCAACCGTGTCATATCCCATTTGGTAGTCTGCAACACAGAGCGCTTTCCACAATTTTATCTCGTGTATATGGAGCAGACATAGGCTCCTCGGTGCATCATTTACCAAAAATCTGACGAAACTATATATGAACCCATTTTCACGAAACTTAGCACACATCATTCTGCACTTAATTCAGTACGCTATGCCAAATTTTGTGCACATCGAAATATATATAGGGACGTTGGTGCACCATTTACCTTAAATCGGACGAAAATATATGGGAGCTATATCTAAATCTGAACCGATTTTCATGAAATTCAACACACATCTTTCTAGACTTAATTTAGTATATATATATTCCAATAGGAATAGATATATATATATTCCAATAGGGTTCTTCCTTGGGCAAAACAAATGAGCTGTACCAAATTTCATTCAAATCGGATTATAAATGCGACCTGTACTTTGTTTACAATTTAACACCAACAGACGGACGGACATGCATAAATCGACTCAGAAAGTGATTTTATGCATATTCTCAATTATTATATTTGGAGTGTTTTCTATCAATCCTCATCAAAAATTTTGTCCTCCGTGGTACTCTGTTTTGACCATTTTTGGCCGCGGTCGTGACACTGTGCGGCGTTTGTAAGAAACATTAGTTTAACGGTTGCAAAACTTTGAAGACGATGCTAAAACAAAACACTGTCGAAGAACGAGTGGAAGTGTTTTTTTTTTTAAAGTTCAAAAGTCGGACGGATCCGACTATATGATACCCTTCACAACTTTGGATACATACAAGAAATGCTAATATATACAACAGAACAGACATATAATCTTTAGAGGACCATTGAAATGGAATGGGGTGAAACTAAATGTGTGATCTACATAGATATTTCAACCAATTAAAAAGCCATGTACATACCATTCTGAAATCTATGAAAAATTGTATGTCAATCGGATTCTTTTGTTTACCATTTGTATGAAATAGAGCAAAATAATGTATGTGGAGCTATATGCAAATCTGGACCTAATTGAGCAACCGTGTCATATCCCATTTGGTAGTCTGCAACACAGAGCGCTTTCCACAATTTTATCTCGTGTATATGGAGCAGACATAGGCTCCTCGGTGCATCATTTACCAAAAATCTGACGAAACTATATATGAACCCATTTTCACGAAACTTAGCACACATCATTCTGCACTTAATTCAGTACGCTATGCCAAATTTTGTGCACATCGAAATATATATAGGGACGTTGGTGCACCATTTACCTTAAATCGGACGAAAATATATGGGAGCTATATCTAAATCTGAACCGATTTTCATGAAATTCAACACACATCTTTCTAGACTTAATTTAGTATATATATATTCCAATAGAAATATATATATATATATATATATATATTCCAATAGGGTTCTTCCTTGGGCAAAACAAATGAGCTGTACCAAATTTCATTCAAATCGGATTATAAATGCGACCTGTACTTTGTTTACAATTTAACACCAACAGACGGACGGACATGCATAAATCGACTCAGAAAGTGATTTTATGCATATTCTCAAAAGGAACCATGTGTCTATCTCGTTTCCTTTTGCCTGTTACAAACATAAGCACAAAGACATAATACCCTGTACCACAGTGTGGTGAAGGGTATAAAAACTGTGACTAAAATTATGTTCATTAAAAATGTTTTTTCTGTGTAGAAGAAATATACCAACATTTTAAAGGCTTGGTTAATATATACAGTTGTGCAAAGATTGGTTCAAATCGGATAGTCTGTTATAATTTTATTTGATAGTTTCCAGAAAGAGTGTACTAATATTTCACATTTTTGTAGTTTATTTAAGTTTTGAAGAAACGGTCGGACATTTGTAAATCGAATCCTATTTCCTGAAACGGATTTGGTCCAAACAAGCACGGGGTCTAAAAACAATACTTCAGTGTGGCATATTTTTCGGTTACAAAGTGTATTTAGGGCTACGATTTTTCGACTCAAAAAAGATTAGCTGCATCAGAAATGAATAAAATTTTGCCTATTAATGACTAAAATAAGGCTTATTTCATTCGATTATCGAAGAACATTTGACGTTTTTATACCCTTCACCACACTGTGGTACAGGGTATTATGTCTTTGTGCATATGTTTGTAACAGGCAAAAATAATCGAGATAGACCCATGGTTCCTTTTGAGAATATGCATAGAATCACTTTCTGAATCGATTTATGCATGTCCGTCCGTCCGTCTGTCCGTCTGTCCATGATAAATTGTAAACAAAGTACAGGTCGCATTTATGATCCGATTTGGATGAAATTTGGCACAGCTCATTTGTTTGGCCCAAGGTCGAACCCTATTGAAATTGGGAAAAATCGGTTCAGATTTAAATATAGCTCCCATATATATTTTTGCCCGATTTACGGACTTTAGACCCTGAAAATCTTTCGATTTGCACGAAATTTGGCATAGCGTACTGAATTGAGCCACGAAAGATGTGTGCCAAGTTTCGTGAAAATCGGTTCAGATTTAGATATAGCTCCCATATATAGTTTCGGTCGATTTTTGGTAAATGGCGTACCAAAGTCCCTATATATCTTTCGATTTGCACGAAATTTGGCATAGCGCACTGAATTAAGTCTAGAATGATGTGTGCAAAGTTTCGTGAAAATCGGTTCAGATTTAGAGATAGCTCCCGTATATATCTTCCTCCGATTTAAGGTAAATGGTGTATCAAAGTCCTTATATATCTTTCGATTTGCATGAAATTTGGCATAACGTACTGAATTGAGGCTAGAATGATGTCTGCCCAGTTTCGCGAAAATCGGTCCAGATTTAGATATAGCTCCCATATATAGTTTCGTCCGATTTCATGTTAATGGTGCCCCAAAGTCCCTATATATCTTTCGGTTTGCTGGAAATTTGGCATAACGTACTGAATTGAGCCTAGAATGATGTCTGCCCAGTTTCGAGAAAATCGGCCCAGATTCAGATATAGTTTCGTCCGATTTCATGTAAATGGTGCACCAAAGTCCCTATATATCCTTCGATATATTTGGATAGAGCTTCCATATATATTTTCGCCCGATTTTAAGTAAATTGGACATCAAACTCTTCATGCTAGTCAGGTTGACATCAAATTTTGCACAACGTACAAAATTGAGCATATAATTACGTAGTTGCGTTTTCTAGAAGTACAGACATAGCCCAACAGATAACCTATTCATATTTGATTGAAGTCGATTTATATAACTTATGGATATATAGGTAGATTCACATTTAGGTAAATATCACATATTTTATTTCATCCAATTTCATGTTAATAGTCCTGTTTAATATATCCATAGTGGTGAAGGGTATCATATAGTCGGCCCCGTCCGACTTTACTACTTTCCTTACTGGTTATTTACAAGTCAGTGTGGTGGCTCAAAAGCTGTTTATTTATATACTTGCTTACAGTGACTAAAACAATTTTACAAAAAATCGTACAAATAAAAAATTGTAAATGATTTCGGGTGTGAGATTTTTTATAGAATCATCTATCATTTAGATTTTATTTAATCGTAAGCAAAATCTTATCAGAATATTGTACAGGGATAAGAGAATGTAAAAAAGTAAAATTTGAACCGATAGATCTCATTATCAATATAAAACATCCTAGGGATAGTAGCAATATGTACTTTATGGGATCAGCGGTGAATTTTTAGTTTCGTTTTGCAGACGGAATGACAAATGATGGCTACGGCATGATGGAGGCTATGGAAAATGTACACTTTTTATTTAATATTGACCATAACTCATCTATCTAATGGTTGTTTAAAATTTCCTCACATATTGAGTACAAATATGTTTTCATATTCACTTTAGCTATTTCATTTAATATCTTCATGTATTTACGATCAGTTGCAAATTTATGATTTAAAATAGCATAACAACAATGGAGATGCTATGCGTATGTATGCTATCTTACAACTAAAATTTCTGTTGACTGGTTGATTGTCAGTCTGTGGTCATCAATTTTTGATTTGCCACTATTGAAGTTATTCGCTACCACAAACATTTGAGTAAAATAATCGACTGGTGGTTACTCTACACTATTGTTGCAATGTAAAATCGAAAGACTTAAGAAACAAACATGATTTGTACGATTCTTTGACAACATTAACATTTGAAGGGGAATTTTTTAATTAAATGTTTTCATTGGGGGAAGTATAGCTAGGGATAGATTCAATAATTAAAGAAGTTCTAGACATTATTAATTTTTGAAATTTTCAAAAACCTGTAATTTATTTTTGAATATAGAACTCCCTTAGCCACCTTCCCTTAAATACATATAATAATTAAATACAAATTCGTTGATGTTCCCCACATGTCTTCAATACCCCATGTAGAGTATTAGAAACAAATGAACAAACAAATAAATTGGAATAAATGATAAAGGAAACGGAATTGCATTTGATGTCAAATTGAAAAACATTCAGCTGACTAGAAATAACAATATAAAAAACAGCAACAACTTACATTGGTGAATAGCTGGCAGGACTGAAGAGGGTCTCGTTCTGGCGAGCAGGTGTTCTAGCCAAAGCACTTTTAGCCTGTAAAGAAAAACAAAAAAGAACATTAATAAACGAATGAATGCGAATGCAGTCAGTCATTCAAACTCTAAATGTCTGTTGTATGAATCAATAATAATCGATTGAATTGAAGAAACGAAGGAATGAAAGAACAAATTCAACAATAGATGACTATATCCTGAAAGTGACGATAACAAAAGAAACAATTACAGCGACGTACATAAAGAATAGAACAAAAATATGAAATGTTGTGCAAGAACTTAAAGAAAGACCTGGCAAAGACCATTGTAAAACATTTCAGAATTGCCTCCCTTTTCTTCGCTAAATCGTCGTTTTCTTTTGTTTACCCACTAACAAGTTGCATTGCAAGAAATAATTGAAAATGGAACTGCTGTAATAGAATTGTAATGGGCGTTTTTCTGTATTGTTCTGTGTGAGTGTTGTTAATTTTCCCCTAATGGCCGGTAAAAGAAAAATTAACACCTGTCGATTTGCCGAGGATGGTAAGTATAAAAAATGGCACTGCATTGATTTTTTCCAGATTAAGGAAGCAAAACAAATATAATAAGTATGTTATGGTTAATAGAGCATTGTAAGCAGGTGTAATTTTAGGGAAATAAATTTTAATAAAACTGTAATTGGGCTTATAGATTTGGAGGAATTTAAGTTTCATTTAGTTTAGATATGTCGATTGCAATAAATATTTTAAAAAATCCACGCCTATTTATAGCCCTCCGAAAAAAATATTTTTAAAAATCCACGCCTATTTATTATCCTCCGAAAAAAATATTTTTAAAAATCCACGCCTATTTACACTTAGTTGCGCGTTGATATAATCAGCTTGGTCTTCTCGCCGTTTACTGCCAGACCCACATTGACAGACTTCTTTTCAATTTGTTCAAAGGTGGCTGTGACCGCTCTCAATTTTCGACCCATTATGTCGATGTCATCGGCGTAGGCGAGTAAAATGTGTTGTTTGGTATGCAGGGTGCCATTTCTGTTCACCTTTGGCTCTCGTATGACCTTTTCCAGCAGGATCTTAAAAAGGTCACACGACAAACTGTCACCTTGTCTGAATCCTCGTTCGGTATTAAAGGGCTAAGTGCTGATCTTGTGCCTGCCAAAGTTATCCTGCATAGCCGAATTAATTTTGCAGGAATACCAAACGCAGGCATGGCTTTAAACACCTCTGAACGGAATACGGCTTTATAGTCGACGAATAGGTGGAATGTGGCTATGTGTTTTTCGTGTTTTTCCCAGTATTTGGCGCAGAGTGAAAATCTGGTCAATGGTGGATTTGCCAGGTCTGAAGCCGGATTGGTATGGTCCAATAATGTCATTGGCTTCAGTCGTTCACATATCTCGCACTGTATATGCGATGAGACTTATTCCGCTATATCATATCGTCTTGTTTCCTTTTATGTGCACGGGAAACAGGATGCTGAGGTTCTAATCATTGGGCATGCATTCCTCTAGCCAAATTGTACTAATCAGCTTGTACATGCTTCTTACCGTAATCCATCGGCACCTGCTGCTTTATTATTCTTCAGTCGATTGACTGCTATTCAGACCTCATCTTGGCTAGATGGTAAACACTCTATACCGTCATCAATTATTGGTTCTGGGGTATCCTCTTCACCGCTACTATTTGATACAAGAAGTATTTCAAAATGCTCCCTCCAGATCCTCAACAAGCTGTGTGTATCTGTAACTGTGTTTCCTTCTTCACCTCTCCAGGAGGATGTGCCTGCACCAAAGTCTTCGGTTTGGTGTTTTACTCGTTGGTAAAATTTTCGGACATCATTCTGACTCCTGTACATCTCGATTTGCTCACACTCACGTTTTTCTTGCTCTTTCTGAAAATACGTTTCTTCTCTCATTTTCTCCCGATAGTTCTCCATCGCATTACGTGTTGCTACTGTCCCCGGAGGTAGCCCTAAACGCTGCGTTTTTCATATCAGTAGCATTAAGACACTCCTGGTCGTACCACGGATTTCTTGATGGTGGTCTTTGATACCGAAGTGTTGCTTGTGCTGCAGTTTGTAGGGAGTGGGCAATTCTCTACCTTTGTCAGTGGGTTAAGTTGAGCGGAGTAGGCTTCTGCTATCTGTTGGCGCTCGTAAATAATGTCTTTGGTCGGAGCATGGACGCAAATAATACTGATGTATAAGAACTTCGCTTTTATGCGGATTATAGCAATTCGATCATCTGCTAGAGTGAATCTGGAGACGAAGTCTTTTTTTCTCCTGTTAACCATAAATCCGTAGCCAAATTCATGTCTCGTTTCATGAAAGCTATAATACAGGGCGTAATCATCAGATTTACTTACACCATTCCCTTTCCATCGCATTTCCTGTAAGGCAATAATATCGGCTTTGTACTTCTTGAGTACATCGCCAAAGCGAAAACTGCTCCTGTTCTATAAAAGGTGCGCACATTCCAAGTACAGATTCGCCGATCGTGGTCCTTTATACGTTTGCGGGGGTCGTCAACATTAGGGGTGTTTGGTTTTCGTTTTCTTTGCTTTTTCATAGTAGCAGGGGTTTTCCGACGCCTCAACCCATTTTTTATATTTTTATATATGGTTGAACTCGCGGCACATATTAGCTCACTATTTCAACGGGTGATGAAAAATAGCTACCCCAGGTGACACTGCGGGGAGGTCAGTGTCCACAATTGAGATAAAAGAGGGACCAAGAGAGGCCTGGACTTCGCCATGTTAAAGCCAATCAGAGCCAATATATATTTAAAAATCCACGCCTATTTATAGTCCTCCGAAAAAAATAGTTTTAAAATCCAGGCATATTTATAGTCCTCCAAAAAAATATTTTTAAAATCCAGGCATATTTATAGTCCTCCAAAAAAATATTTTTAAAAATCCACGCCTACTTATAGTCCTCCGAAAAAATATTTTTAAAAATCCACGCCTTTTTATAGTCCTTCGAAAAAAATGTTTTGCAAAATCCAGGCCTATTTATCCAAGCCTTTGTATAATCCCTATAAACATTTATTAGGAAATTTTTAAAAAATATTCAGTTAGAAGACCTCTGACTGGTCCCCATCCTATATACCCATTCTTCTGTCTATAATAGACCTCAGAAAGCTCTTTAGTAATTAAGTAAATATATTTCCATTTACTCATGCACATTACTCCAATTCTAATTTACAAAGATCACATTATACGATTTCCTGCTAATCCATCCATCCAAATACCACACCATTCAGATCACTTAAATCTAGGAAATAACAACTAAAACAAAACAGCCGACTGAACTTATTTCCGTCAGTTAAAATAAACAAATGACACGCACCTAAATATAATTGTCAATGGAAATTTTACAAATAGTTAAGTGACAACGACACAACAACAACAACATCGTTGTACTCGTACACATTCATAGTTAGCAACTCTCCTACAAAGCATTTCGCATTAACTAGCCTTCAACGCGGTTACTAAGTACGACTACTGCTTGAGGATTGGCAGTAGTAGTTTCCCATCATTTGACAATACACTCCACCTCACTCCATTGGCCACAGATGTTTGCTGTCGTTGATGTTTGTACGGCACGTTAACCTCTTGAAATAACAACGTTCAGAATTCCACCTGTTGTTTTTAGAACTTCTGAAAAGAAGAAGAAGTAGAAGCAGCCACAGCAGATAGCTGAACATTGATAAAAATTGACATCGAACAACAACGAAATGAAAATATTTTGTGTTTTTTAAGTTTGCTATGGATTTAAAGAAGAACATCATCAAAAATTAAAAGTAGTAGCAAATCTAATGAAAAATATCAAACTATTCACAATATGAACACGAATAGTGGGAATGGAGGGGATAAATGAAAATACACAACTCTTAGCAGTTTGAACTTAAAATTTACCACTTACAACAGAAAACAAACCAACAAAGTCTGACCATAACAAAAGTGTTTGTTTATCCCGAAACAAATTTAACGCATTTCCGTTGAGATTTTTTATGACTGCTTAACATGAGATATAACACTCAGGGAAAAATGTAAGTTCAATGAAATAATACTTTTAAAAAAATCCAAGCCTATTTATTGTCGCTGAAAAAATATTTTTAAAAAATCCAAGCCTATTATTGTCCCTGAAAAAAATATTTTTAAAAAAATCCACGCCTGATGTTTTTATTGTCCCTGAGTGGCGTAGGGGATGATAGATACCAAGCAACGGATCTGATTGACTTTAACATCGCGAAGTCCAGGCTTATCTTGGTCCCTATTTCACCTTAATTGTGGACACTGACCTCCCCGCGGTTCCACCTGGGGAGCTATTTTCATAAGTAAATCAGATGATAACGCCCTGTATTATAACTGCCATGAAACGAGACATTAATTTGGCTGCGGATTTATGGTTAACACGAGAATAAAAGACCTCGTCTCCAGATTCACTCCAGTAGATGAGCGAATTACTATAATCCGTATAAAAGCGAAGTTCTTTTGCGCCCTTGCTCCGACCGAAGATAAAGATGAACAGAACAAAGACATATTTTACGAGCGCCTAGAAACAGCATATGACCGTTGCCCTGGCCATGACATTAAAATTCTGCTAGGAGATTTTAAAGCAAAAATCGGAAGGGAAAATATATTTGGTCCAACCGTCGGAAAATTCATGAAGAAACATCAGACAACGGCATTAGGTTTATTGACTTCGCGGCAGCAAACAACTTGGTAGTTAGCAGCACCAGATTCAAGCATCTCGATATACACAAATCCACTTTGATTTCTCCCGATCGAACAACGAGAAATCTAATCGATCATGTTGTGATCGACGGAAGGCATTCATCCAGTGTTTTAGACGTCCGATCGACTCGGGGTAGCGAATTCGGACCATTACCTTGTGGCAGCCAATGTACGCACCCGTCTTAATGTAGCAACAAACGTGCGATCTAATGTAACACGGAAACTCGACGTCAAAAAGCTGCAAACACCACAGGTAGCAGAGGCCTACTCCGCTCAACTTACCCAAATCACTTTTTGTTCCTATAATAGTATAGAAGCACAATGGCAAATAATTGCCCACTCCCTACAAACTGCAGTAAAAGCAACAATCGTACCAATGGTACGATCAGGACTGTCCTAATGCTACTGATGTGAAAAACGTAGCGTATAGGGCAACCCTGTGGACAGTAGCAACACGTAATGCGATGGAGAACTAGAGAGAGGAGAAACGTATTTTCAGGAAAAAGAAGAAAGAAGAAGGAAACGTGAGCACATCGAGATGTACAGGAGTCTGAATGAAACTCGAAAATTCTACCAACAGTTTAAACACCAAACCGAAGGCTTTGGTGCAGGCACATCCTCCTGTAGAGATGGAGAAGGAAACCTGGTGACAGGTACAGACATCGTGCTGAGGATCTGGAAGGATCATTTTAAAAAGGTTCTGGTATCAAATAGTGGCGGTGTAGAGGATACCCCAGAAAGAATAATAGATGTATACCACCTAGCCAAGATGATGTCAGATTAGAAATCAATCGGCTGAAGAATAATAAAGCAGCAGGTGCCGAAGCACAATGGCAAATAATTGCCCACTCCCTACAAACTGCAGTAAAAGCAACAATCGTACCAATGGTACGATCAGGACTGTCCTAATGCTACTGATGTGAAAAACGTAGCGTATAGGGCAACCCTGTGGACAGTAGCAACACGTAATGCGATGGAGAACTAGAGAGAGGAGAAACGTATTTTCAGGAAAAAGAAGAAAGAAGAAGGAAACGTGAGCACATCGAGATGTACAGGAGTCTGAATGAAACTCGAAAATTCTACCAACAGTTTAAACACCAAACCGAAGGCTTTGGTGCAGGCACATCCTCCTGTAGAGATGGAGAAGGAAACCTGGTGACAGGTACAGACATCGTGCTGAGGATCTGGAAGGATCATTTTAAAAAGGTTCTGGTATCAAATAGTGGCGGTGTAGAGGATACCCCAGAAAGAATAATAGATGTATACCACCTAGCCAAGATGATGTCAGATTAGAAATCAATCGGCTGAAGAATAATAAAGCAGCAGGTGCCGATGGGTTACAAGCCGAACTATTCTAGACAGCTGTTAGATGGTAGTAAGGAGCATGAACCAACTAATTAGTACAATTGGGCTAGAGGAATGCATGCCCAATGATTGAATCTCAGCATCCTGTGCCCTGTGCACAAAAAAAAGGAGATGAGACGATATGTGCCAACTATAGAGGAATAAGTCTCCTTCCCATGGCATATGAAGTGCAATCCAGCGTACTGTGTGAACGACTGAAGCCAATGGTCAATGACATTATTGGACCATACCAATGTGGCTTCAGACCTGGCAAATCCACTATTGACTAGATTTTCACTTCACGGAAACGACCTCCCTTTAATACCGAACGAGGATTTAGACAAGGTGACAGTTTGTCGTGTGACCTTTTTAACATCCTGCTGGAAAAGGTCCTACGAGAGGCAAAAGTGAACAGAAATGGCACTCCAAACAACACATGTTACTCGCCTACACCGATGACATCGACATAATGGGTCGAACACTGAGAGCGGTAACAACCACCTTTGAACAAATTAAGAAGGAGTCTGCCAAAGTGGGTCTGGCAGTAAACAGCGAGAAGAACAAACTGATGGTATCAAAGCGCAAGGCGTCCGGTAGAGTCGGACCAAATGTGGAACTTGAGAACTACAGCTTCGAGGTAGTTAAAGATTTTATATACCTTGGTACCGCCATAAAGAAAACGAATGACATCAGTTTTGAAATTCGGAGAAGGATAGTGATGGCCAACAGATGCAACTATGGTCTGAGCAAACAACTCAAAAGCAAGGCCACCTCCCACCAGACCAAACTCATACTCTACAAGACGCTGATACTGTTGTTATAGGGATCTGAAGCATGAGTACTTACGCAAGCAAATGAGGCAGCTCTTGGAGTGTTTGAGAGAAAAATTATCCGAAAGATTTACAGGGTTGCCCATATTCGACCGACCCATCTGGCAACGCCATAACTTTTGACAGAGATGTCACATCGCTTAATGACATACCGCGTTTGAAGCGTCAGTCCAAGCAGATTTTTACCATGAACCAATACACGCCACGCGAGCGCTCTGAAATAGTTGAAATTTACATTCAACAGAAGAAGTCAATTGTGAAAACCCAACGAGCTTTTAAAACATTAAAAAATGTGAGAAGTGCGCCTTCTAAGAACACCATTAAGCGTTTATACGAAAAATTTTCTACTGGAAAGGCTCTTTCTAATCCAATGAGGCCATATAAAAGTCGACCAAGCCGATCGGCCGAGAATATCGCTGCCGTACGAGCCAGTGTTGAGAGGTCCACAAGAACATCCCAAAAACGCCATTCTCAGCAGTTGGGCATAGCTCGGTCCACTTTACAACGGATTTTTCGCATTGATTTACATTTGTTCCCGTACAAAATCAAAATCAATTGACGCAAAGAATGTTGCCTGCGGACAAGCCTCGTCGATTGGAATGGGCACAAAGAGTCACCGAAATGGCCGAAGATGACGAACAATTTTAGAACAAAATTATCATGTCCGATGAAGCCCATTTCACATTGAATGGGACCGTAAATAAGCAAAATTGCGATTTTTACGCCACTGAAAATCCTCAGGAGATTCAAGAAGTGCCTCTTCATGACGAAAAAGTCACAGTTTGGTGCAGCGTTAGTGCGAAAACGGTCATTGGGCCGTTTTTCTTCTAAAATGAAAATGGCCATGCTGTTACCATCATGTCGCGTTATCGCGACATGATGACCAATTTTTTGATGCCAATTATTCGTCGAAAGCGCATGAGGCAGTTCTGGTTTCAACAAGACGGCGCTCCACCGCACACAAGTCGCATAACAATCGATTTTCTGAAGAATTTGTTTCCGAAAATGTCGAAAAGTGGTGATTTGTACTGGCCACCGCGTTCGCCCGATTTGACGCCGCCTGACTTCTTCTTGTGGGGATATTTGAAGTCAAAGGTTTACGTTAACAAGCCAAGGACTGTAGAAGAGCTCAAGGACAACATTCGTATAGAAATAGCCGCTATTCCGGCCGAAATGTTGGCAAAAACGATGGAAAATGCAGCAAACAGGGCACAATACGTCATCAACGCCAGAAGGGGAAGGCCACGAATAAGATAGAAATACCAAATGGAAGACAACATTGTCGAATTGAGCAAAAGACCGACGCGCCCGGAAATCTTTTTTTAAGCTCGGCTTAGGAAAGATCACTCCATCAGTGACCCTTATTAAAAATTTAAGAGTTCTAGCTCTACCGGTTCGTCAAATACAAATGGTATGACACTAAGTACTTTTCGTACCGTTCTAGTACGAATTCCCAAAAAACCCGGCCTTATCTATCACCTTTGGACCAAGAGTGACCCTCTTTTATTAGTAAAGATATTTGCATTTTTTTTTCTAAATTTTTCCTCGAGTGTTTTTTTGTTCTATCAAAACTTGCAAATATAAATATCAGCGTGTATGCTAAACATAGATGTCATTAAGTTTGCAACTTCTTCTACACACTTTTCAACTCTCTAAGCATGTTGTCGCTGTTGTTGTTGTGTTGCACTTAACGCAACACTCAATCGAACAAACTGTTATGGCAGCAGAACAAACAACTTTTTTGCAAGTTCAGACAAAGAAAGGATGGCATTGTTAGTTGTTCTTAGCAAACAGCTGTAAATTCAAGGGGACACAATGGCGACAGCAGCAGCAACAACAACAACAACGCATAACAAAACATCACAAACAGCCACCATCATCATCAGCAACTGCAACAAGTTGTAGTAGCCCCACAAAGATGATGACAACTTGATGATCATGTTGCTGTTGTTGTTGTTATGGGGATTTGAATGTTTTTTTCCTGCACAGCAATTTTTTCGAGTGCGGGAGCAAAACTATCATCATTTCTAAATCAGTGAATGTTAGTTGTTGACTTCTGGATGTTTTGCTGTTGTTACTGTCGCTGTTGTGGTGGTTGCTCCATAACCCAGCGAATCATGTTGTCATCATACCAACTACATACATGTTCGTTCTCTGCGCGAATTCGAGATGATAAAGCAAAAACTAAGAAATTGCAATGACAGCAACAGTTCGCCAACAACTAGAAGAAGAGCCATCGGATGCGCCATTCGACAGTTGTTTTCTTTTTTTGTTGTTGTAAGAAAAACGAACAACACGACCATGGTGACAGCGACATATAAACATCGAATAGTTATTGAAAATGTTTAGAATGTTGGTGATGCCAATCATTAGAATGTTTTCACCAGATGCTGTTGTTGCAGTCCACCGTAATCAGCAACAACAACAGCAGCAAAAACTTACTACTACAGCATCTGTAACAAAGCTTCCTGTCTTATTCAATGCTCAGTCAACATTCCGAAGTGACTTTTTATATTTCACACACACACACACAAACATATATACAGACATGTATGTATGTGTGTTTAATTGTGTGCTATAGTGCTCTCAGCGTCTTTCCTACCTCCTTGAAGTAACTTTACTTAAGGTGCCTATTTTTCGCGTGGTGGGCAAATGTATTTGACCAGCAATTTGTGCTGTTTACCTTTCTCTGTACTTGAGTGGTTCGGAAGAGCATTGCTGTTGTTGTTCCACGTTTGTTTATTTGTTACATTCACAGCATTTCATCGTTACATTTAATATCTGATCTGGAATGACTTTCCAAAAACATTTACCTTATTTTTTCTCGATGGTTTAGTCGTTACAAGGTTCAAAATACAATACAATTTTACGTAACAGATATTGAACTATAACTAAGCGAGGATTTTTAAAAATATTTAAAAAATATTTTTCAGGAGGACTTTAAGTAGGCGTGGGTTTTAAAAATATTTTTCAGGAGGACTTTAAGTAGACGTGGGTTTTAAAAATATTTTTTTAGGACTACAAATACGAGTGTGGGTGCCGTAGGAGATGATAGATACCAAGCACCGGCTCTGATTGGTTTTAACATGGCGAAGTCCAGGCTTATCATGGTCCATCTTACATCTCAATTGTGGACACTGACCTGCCTACGGTGGCACCTGGGAAGCTATTTTCATCACCCGATGATATAGTGAGCTAATATGTGCTTCGAGTTCACACATAAGAACTATAAAAAAATGGGTTGAGGCGTCGGGTTAGTTGCCCACTCTCGGAAAACCCCTACTACTATGAAAAAGCAAAGAAAAAGAAAACCAAACCCCCCTAATGTTGACGACCCCCGCAAACGTATAAAGGACCACGATCTGCGAATCTGCACTTGGAATGTGAGCAGTTTTCGCTTTGACGGATGTACTCAAGAAGTACAAAGCCGATATTATCGTTTACAGGAAATGCGATGGAAAAGGACTGGCGTAAGTAAATCAGATGATTACGCCCTGTATTATAGCTGCCATGAAACGAGACATGAATTTGGCTGCGGATTTATGTCTAACAGGAGAATAAAAGACCTCGTCTCCAGATTCATTCCAGTAGATGAACGGATTGCTATAATCCGCATAAAAGCGAAGTTCTTCTACATCAGTCTCATTTGCGCCCGTGCTCCGACCGAAGATAAAGACATATTTTACGAGCGCCTAGAAACAGCATATGATCGTTGCCCTGGCCATAACATTAAAATTCTGCTAGGAGATTTTAATGAAAAATCGGAAGGGAAAATATCTTTGCCCCCACCGTCGGAAAATTCAGCCTCCATGAAGAAACATCCGACAACGGCATGAGGTTGATTGACTTCGCGACAGAAAAAAAACATGGTAGTTAGCAGCACCAGATTCAAGCATCTCGATATACACAAGGTCACTTGGATTTCTACCGAACGAACAACGAGAAATCTAATCGATCATGTTGTGATAGACGGTAGGCACTCATCCAGTGTTTTAGACGTCCGATCAATCCGGGGAGCAAATATCGATTAGGACCATTACCTTGTGGCAGCCAAGGTACGCACCCGTCTTAATGTAGCAGAGCAAAGGTGCGATCTAACACGACACGAAAACTCGACGTCGAAAAGCTGCAAACACAACAGGTAGCAGAAGCCTACTCCGCTCAACTTACCCAACTGCTTGACGAAAGCACCTCTGGTCCCGATATAGAAGCACAATGGCAGAGAATTGCCCACTCCCTACAAACTCCTGCAAAAGCAACACTTGGGTACCAAAGACCACCATCAAGAAATCCGTAGTACGATCAGGAGTGTCGTAATACTACTGATATGAAAAACGCAGCGTATAGGGCAACCCTGCGGACAGTAGCAACACGTAATGCGATGGACAACTATCGGGAGAAAAGAAGAGGGGAGAAACGTATTTTCAGAAAAAAAGAAGAAATAGCAAGAAAAACATGAGCGTGAAAATTCTACCAACGGGTAAAACAGCAAACCGAAGGCTTTGGTGCAGGCACATCCTCCTATAGAGATAAAGAAGGAAATCTGGTGACAGATACAGACAGCGTGCTGAGGATCTGGAAGGAGCATTTTGAAAAACTTCTGGTATCAAATAGTAGCAGTGAAGTGAATTCCCCACCGAGCCAAGATGAAGTCAGAATAGCAATCAATCGGCTGAAGAATAATACAGCAGCAGGTGCCGATGGGCTACAGGCCGAACTATTCAAGACTGGTGGTCAAATGCTGATTAGGAGCATGCACCAGCTGATTAGTACAATTTGGCTAGAAGAATGCATGCCCAATGATTGGAACCTCAGCATCCTGTGTCCCGTGCACAAAAAAGGAGACAAGATGATATAGGAATAAGTCCCCTTCCCATCGCATATAATGTGCTATTCAGCGTACTGTGTGAACGACTGAAGCCAATGGTCAATGACATTATTGGGCCATACCAATGCGGCTTCAGACCTGGCAAATTCACCATTGACCAGATTTTCACTCTGCGCCAAATCCTGGAAAAAATCCACGAAAAACACATCGACACATTCCACCTATACGTCGACTATAAAGCCGGATTCGATAGCCCTGTCCGTTCAAAGGTGTATAAAGCCCTGTCTCCGTTTGGCATTCCTGAAAAAAGGTCCTGTGGAAAAGGTCATACGAGAGACAGAAGTGAACAGAAATGGCACTCTGTACACCAAACAACACATGTTACTCGCCTACGCCGATGACATCGACATAATGGGTCGAACATTGAGAGCGGTAACAGCCACCTTTGAACAAATTGAGAAGGAAAGGTCTGGCAGTAAACGGCGAAAAAACCAAGCTGATGGTATCAACACGCAAGACGTCCAGAAGACTCGGACCAACTGTGAAACTTGAGAATTACAGCTTCAAGGTAGTCAAAGATTTTATATACCTTGGTACCGCCATAAATAAAACGAATGACATCAGTTTTGAAATTGGGAGAAGGATAGTGATGGCCAACCGATGCTACTATGGTCTGAGCCAACAACTCAAAAGCAAGGTCACCTCCCGCCAGACCAAACTCACAGTCTACAAGATGCTGTTACTACCCGTGCTGTTATATGGATTTGAAGCATGGGAACTTGCGCAAGCAGATGAGGCAGCTCTTGGAGTGTTTGAGTGAAAATTTCTCCGAAAGGTCTATGCGCCGATCTGCGTTGACGGTGAATATCGCCATCGAATGAACCATGCCATTGACATTGTTAGACGTATTGAGCTGCAGCGACTACGTTGGCTAGGTTATGTTGTGAGAATGGATGAAGATGCCCCAGCCCAGAAGGCATATAAAAGCGAACCAGCTGATGGTTCACGCAGAAGGGGAAGGGCAAGGCTACGATGGAAAGATCAAGTCGAAGACAACATTGCCGAAAATGGTCTTTCAAATTGTAAAAACTGCGCAAAAGACCGACGCGGCTGGAAATATTTTCTAAGCTCGGCTTATGGAACGAAAGTTCTGTCACAAGCCAGCTAAGAAAGTAAGTACAAATAGGCGTGGATTTTTAAAAATATTGTTTAGGAGGACTATAAATAGGACTGGATTTTTAAAAAAATATTGTAAAGGAGGACTGTTATGTTTACAAAATACCTCTGATAGGTATTCTGTTTCCGTTCCTCTAGAAATCTTATCTTAAATTTGTAAGTTCAATCAAAATACAATTACTGTGTCCATATGGATTAATTCATAAATCAATATTATTTCAAAAATATATTTGAAAAATAAATTTCGATTTCCAAAACAAAATCTAAACAATTCGTTTTTAATTCAATTATTATCGGTTCTTCATCATGATTATGTTAACAATGCATTGTAGTTTGATTACAAAGTCCACGCTGCCCCGCACGTGTAATCAAAAACTCATTCAAAACCAACAACAGTATCGGGGCTATGGAACAATTGCTTTCAAAAAACAAAAATTACCTCTTCAGAGTGAAAAATAAAATGTTAGAGCTGCCGAAAAACCTGAAATAACAATCCATCTTATGACTGACTGACTGAATAACAAACTAGGTGACTGACTGACTTGTTGTGTGTATGATGGTGGTGGTTGGTGTTGGCAAGCCCGCAACTTGTCTTTGTAATAGATGGGGATATGATTAATGAAGACATGTACACCGAAAAATTGTACGCATAATGCAGCGCGGTAATGAAACAAAATTTCTCCCTCTCAAAAAAAAAGTGAAGAAAAAAAGAAAGCCTTAATTAAAAAATGAAAAAAAATAAACTATTGAAATAATTCTTGAAATGAGGAACACCACAACAAGACCTAGCAACAAGTAATTTTAACAACAACATAACCAAACAACCTACAACAACAACTGAACAGAAAAAAACAAATAGATCAACATTTTGTGATAAGTTTAACAACGAAAAAATAAGACAACAACAACAAAAACCAAACACAAAGGTCTATCACCGTAACACAGAGCGGGCCTTGTCTTAGCAACAATTAAGCCTGGCCTAAAAAAGAAACACCCGCTTAAAATGGTTATTTTGTATTTCTTGGAGTTTTTTGTTGTTGTTGCTGCTGCCATTGTTGGAAAAAGAAGAAAAACTAATTTTTCTTTGACGTAAGGTAATTTTTTCATTCCATTTCATTTCAGCGTTTTTTGTGGCTTAGTTTTTTTTTCATTTGGTTTGACTACCAGCGTACAACAAATGCAACAAAGCGTTAAGTGGTAAAGACGCATAACTTCATAACTCACACAGAAATACTGGACGGAATTATAGGGATTTTTAACGAGGTAGGTCTGGGTGAAAAGGGAATGAAATATTTAAGTATTCAACAACTCCAATATTGAAAAAAAAATATTTTTAAAAATTTACGCCCATTTATAGTCGCTTCCACAAAAATATTTTTAAAAATCCCCGCCTATTTATATTCGCTTCCAAATAAATATTTTTAAAAATCCACGCCTATTTATATTCGCTTCCAAAAAAAATATTTTTAAAAATCCACGCCTATTTATATTCGCTTCCAAAAAAAATATTTTTAAAGATCCACGCCTATTTATATTCGCTTCCAAAAAAAAAAAAAAAATATTTTTAAAGATCCACGCCTATTTATAGTAGCTTCCACAAAAATATTTTTAAAGATCCACGCCTATTTATAGTAGCTTCCACAAAAATATTTTTAAAAATCCACGCCTATTTATAGTCGCTTCCACAAAAATATTTTTAAAGATTCACGCCTATTTATAGTAGCTTCCACAAACATATTTTTAAAGATCCACGCCTATTTATATTCGCTTCCAAAAATAAAAATATTTTTAAAGATCCACGACTATTTATAGTCGCTTCCACAAAAATATTTTTAAAAATCCACGCCTATTTATAGTAGCTTCCACAAAAATATTTTTAAAGATCCACGCCTATTTATAGGAGCTTCCACAAAAATATTTTTAAAGATCCACGCCTATTTATAGGAGCTTCCACAAAAATATTTTTAAAAATCCACGCCTATTTATAGTCGCTTCCAAAAAAATATTCTTAAAAAGCCACTCCTATTTATAGTCCCTTCCAAAAACATATTTTAAAAAATCCACGCCTCCGAAAAAAGTCCACGCCTATTTACTTACTTAGCTGGCTTGTGACAGAACTTTCGTTCCATAAGCCGAGCTTAAAAAAGATTTCAAGGCGCGTCGGTCTTTTGCGAAGTTTTTCCAGTTTGAAAGATCATATTCGACAATGTTGCCTTCGACTTTATCTTTCCATCTTATTCATGGCCTTCCCCTTCAGCTGGTTCGCTTTTATATGGCTTTTGGGCTGGGGAATCTTCATCCATTCCATTAGCTTGGTCTTTTCGCCGTTTACTGCCAGACCCATTTTGGCAGACGACTTCTCAATTTGTTCAACGGTGGCTGTTACCGCTCTCGATGTTCGACCCATTACGTCGATGTCATCGGCGTAGGCGAGTAACATGTGTTGTTTGGTGTACAGGGTGTCATTTCTGTTCACCTTTGCCTCTCGAATGATCTTTTCCAGCAGGATGTTAAAAAGGTCACACGACAAACTGTCACCTTTTCTGAATCCTCGTTCCTCCGAGGATTGCCAAACGCAGAAATGGCTTTAAACACCATTGAACGGATAGGGCTGTCGAATGCGGCTTTATAGTCGACGAATAGGTGGAATTTGTCGATGTGTTTTTCGTGGTTTTTTTCCAGGATTTGGCGTAGAGTGAAAATCTGGTCAATGGTGGATTTGCCAGGTCTGAAGGCGCATTGGTATGGTCCAATAACGTCATTGACCATTGGCTTCAGTCGTTCCCACAGCACCCTGGATAGCACTGCGATGAGAAGTTTTTCGAAATGCTCCTTCCAGATCCTCAGCACGCTGTCTGTATCTGTCACCATGTTTCCTTCTTCATTTCTTCTTCATGTCTACACCAAAGCCTTCGGTTTGGTGTTTTACTCGTTGGTAAAATGTTCGGACTTCATACTGACTCCTGTACATCTCGATTTGCTCACGATCACGTTTTTCTTGCTCTTTCTCAAAATAATTTTCTCTCATTTATTCTTTTTCGTAGTAAGAGGGGGTTTCCGAGTGTGGGCAATTAACCTAACGCCTCAACACATTTTTTATACTTCTTATGGGTGAACTCGCGGCACATATTAGCTCACTATTTCAACGGATGATGAAAATAGTTTCCCAAGGTGACACCGCGGGGATGTCAGTGTCCACAATTGACATGAAAGAGGGACCAAGATAAGCCTGGGCTTCGCCATGTTAAAGCCAATCCGATCCGTTGTTTGGTATCTATCATCCCCTACGTCACCTATTTATAGTCCCTGAAAAAAATATTTTTTATAATCCACGCCAATTTATATTCTTCAGAAAAAAATATTTTTTATAATCCACGCCAATTTATATTCTTCAGAAAAAAATATGTTTTTATAATCCACGCCTATTTATAGTCCTAAAAAAATATTTTTGAAATCCACGCCTATTTATAGTCCTCCACATTTTTTTAAATCCATCCTCGTAATAACATTTAAATACACGGATTGAGGTTCAGCTAACTTGGCTTTACCAAAAAGAAAGGCAAATGAAAATTTGATTTTTCTAAAAACAAAAACTGAACTTAAAACAAAGTACAACAACAACGACGATATCCAAAAATAAGCTATAAACCATTTTTTGTTGCTGTTGTTATTTTCAGGTAAACAAATTCAAGCGAAAAGCAATTTAACGTTAAGTAAAGAGTTGATTCAACTTCTATTTTCCCTGTAATTTATTTTCCCTCTTCCAAATTATGGCAATGTAATAGCCAAAATGGCTAACTGACTGATTGATCGGTTGGTTGGCAGTACAAATATATAGTGGGGGAGTTATTTGTATTTTAGATGAAAAACAAAATTACAGTTTTGAAGTTTTCAGGGGAATTTACAAATTAGTAAACAAATTGTGTTGATCGAAAATAAATACCGCAAAAATAGAAAACTTTTTTTAAAGTACATCTAATCCAGTTTACTAAGTTTTTTTTTTCTTTTTGATAACATCGGATTTTGTCTCTTCTATAGGAAATTTCCGCAGGAACGTTTGGATGTCGAAGATTCCAAGATTCCATGTGTGGACCCCCTTTGACATTCCATATGCAGACCCTTTGGTCTTATATAAGAGAATCTCCTCTGACATTCTATACGAAAATATCAAAGACCCTCCATAAGAAGGTTTACCCCTACTGAATACTACTTTTCGCACAATTCTTCTTATTTCTTAAATCTCTCACATTCAATCATCTCATCTGACATTCCACTGCCGCTTAACTTAAGTATTTACTCATTTTTTTCCGATTGGCAACAATGTTGCACACACCAAGTAATTTAAATATGTGTGTTTATTTCATATTTGCCGTAATATTTTGAGATTACTGGCATTTAGACCAAATGGCCTAAAGGAGCTGAACTATCGCCGCGGAATAACTACTTGTCTTCAGAAGGGCTCGATGGTTGATGACGACTGCAGTGCTGGTACTTTGTTTTTTTCCATTATTTATCTTGATGTTTAAGTAGTTATCTTCTTTGGTCGTCTATCCACTTCGGACTTCTAGCACAAGTCTCTCTAACTACACCACTTGAAGTGATCGTTCATCGTTCGTTGTAGCTTCTCTTCCTGAGCTTCTTCTCTGCCTTCCAAAATTGTTTTGCGTTAAAGTGGATTCTTATTTTCTGGCAATGGTTAATGTTGTGGCATTAAATTACAACAAAAATGCTATTATTATGATTATTTCATTTGTTGATGTGATGGTTGTTGGTTGTTGTTGTTATTACAGCTGCTGAAGATGATGGGCCTTCTGTTGTCAGCCGTATGGTGGTTATGGCCATAATTCCGTTGAGGGTCTTAGGCTCGACGTAGTTAATGTTTAGATAACATTGTAATTTTGTATTTATTTTATACGTCCTCAAGTTAAAGGTTAATTTCATGGCGAGACTATCAGTCAGTTAAGATGACCGAGACGTAAATAGTGATGGCGATGATGATGATTGCGATAAGTTAATGTTATGTAATATGGAGTTCATTGACATGACCACCTATGGTAGCAATTTTCGGAAGAGGTTTTGTATTTTTAAAAATGGTTTGGTTTTCTATATGAAAACACCTTGGTCTCCTATAAGAAAAACCGTTGGTCTTCTATAAGAAGGCCATATTGGTCATCGAAAAGAGGACACCTTGGTCTTCTATAAGAAGGTCTATTGGTCTTCCATAAGAAGATACATTGGTCTTCTATAAGACGTTACATTAGTATTTTATAGTAAGGCCCTTTTGTCTTCTAAAACAAGACATTTTGGTCTTCAACAAGAAGACACCTTGGTCTTCTACTAGAAGACACCTTGGGATTCTTTAAGAAGACCCTTTGGTCTCCTATATGAGGACCCTGTTGTCTTCTATATGAAGACCCTTTGGTCTTCATTTTGTCTTTTATAATAAGACCCTTATGGTCTTTGTCTATAAGAAGTCCTTTTGGTCTCCTATATGAGGACTCTTTTGTCTTCTATATGAGGACCCTTTGTTTTTCTATAATAAGGTCCTTATGGTCTTTGTCTATAACAAGATCCTTTGGTCTCCTATAAGAAGACACCTGGGTCTGTAAGATTTCACTCTGCTGAGGCAAAAAAGGACCTTTAAAAATACCCCTGGGTCTTCTATAAGAAGGCCTATTGGTCTTCTATCAGAAGTCTCTATGGTCGCCTATAAGAAGACCCTTTGGCCTTCTACAAAAATATCCTTTGGTCTTCCATAAGAAGACCTTCTAGCTCTTCTATGAAGAAGTCCTTCTACAAAAATATTTTTTGTTCTTCCATAAGAATACCTTCTTGATGAGGAAGGTCTTCTGGCTTATCTATGAAGAAGAGTTTCTGCCTTTTCTATGAAGAAGACCTTCATCTCTTCTTCTATAAAGACAATCGGCTCGTCTATGAAAAATACCTTGAGCTCTTCTGTGAAGAAGACCTTGAGCTCTTCTATGAAGAAGCAGACCTTCAGATCTTCTATGAAGAAGACCTTGATAGCTCTTCTTAGAAGAAGTCCTTGAGAGTTCATCTAAGAAGAATACCTTTTGGCTCTTCTATGAAGAAGACCTTAAGCTCTTGATGAGGAAGAAGGCCTTCTTGGTGAGAAAGACCTTCTGCCTTTTCTGTAAAAATGACCTTCATCTCTTCTATAAAGAAGACAATCCGCTCTTCTATAAATAAGACCTTGAGCTCTTCTATGAAGAAAATATTGAGGAGCTCTTCTATGAAGAAGACCTTGAGGAGCTGTTCTATGAAGAATACCGTGAGGAACTGTTCTATGAAGAAGTCCTTGAATAACTCTTCTATGAAGAAGTCCTTGAGGAGCTCTTCTATGAAGAAGACCTTCCAGCTCTTCTATGAAGAAGACCTTCCAGCTCTTCTATGAAGAAGACTTCCAGCTCTTCTATGAAAAAGACCTTCCAGCTCTTCTATGAAGAAGACCATCCAGCACTTCTATGAAGAAGACCTTCAAGCTCTTCTATGAAGAAGACCTTCCAGCTCCTCTATGAAGAAGACCTTCAGACTCTTCTATGAAGAAAAAAATGAGGCTCTTCTATGAAGAAGACATTCAGGCTCTTCAATGAAGAATAAGACCTTCAGTTCGTCTATTAAGAAAAATACATTCTATGCAAAAGACCTTCGTCTCTTTTTTGAAGAAGAACCCTCTGACCTTCATGAGGAGAAGGCGAGGTCGTTTGCTTATTTTCTACAGGTCTTCTTTGATAAGACTTTGATGGCCTTCTGCAGGAAGATAAAAAAATAATTTCTAGACTTCTAAAGCAAGATTTTTTGACTTCTTTGAAAATAATTTTTTGACATCTATGAACGAATCTGCTTAATTTCTTGGAGAAGACCATCTTGATTTTTATTGAGGTGATTTTGGTAAGAACTTCTGGCCTTATATGAGGGGGATCTGGACTTCAATGGAAAGGGGAGGTATTTTGGCATTCTTTGACCTTCCTGATCTTCTACAGGAAGATATATAAGGACTTCTGTGCTTTTAAAGTAAGACCATCTGGCCCTTCTTTACTTCTAGGAGAAGTCTTTTTGAATTACTATTGAGGTGCTTCGGATGAGAACTTCAGACCTTATATATAGGGAAGAAGGAAGAACTTCTAGCCTTTTTAATAACATGCGCGAAGATCTAAAAGAATAACTTCTGGACTTCTAAAGTAAGACTTTCTGGCATTCTTTGAGAAGACCTGTTTAATTACTAGGAGAAGACCATCTACTTTTTTAGGTGATTCTGATGAGAACTTCTGGCATAGTGTGTGGAGGAGGATCTGGTCTTCTATGAGAAGAGGAGGTATTTTAGTCTTCTTGAGAAGACCTTCCTAATATTCCACAGGAAGATTTATAAGAATAACTTCTGGGCTTTTAAAAAGTAAGACCATCTGGTTTCCTTTGACAAGACTTTCTGGGCATCTATGAGAGAACCTTTTAAACTTCTAGGAGAAAACCTTCTGCCTTTCTATTAAGGTGATTCGGATGAGAACTTCAGGCCTTATATATGACAGAAGGATAAACTTCTGGCTTTTAACACTTTTTAACACGTTGACGGACAGTTGCGTCTATAGCCGTCAAGTCCAAGTCCACTATGTGAAATGACGGCTGTTGCAGCACAAATGTGCATTTATCAGCGTACAAGTAGAAGCCTAGTGTCATGTTTTCGAATTTCACTTGTTTCTACTGTCCGTCAACGTGGTAAGATTTTCTATGTTTTTATGCAAAATCCTAAAAGCCTCCTATGAACTCCTTGAAAAGACCGACGGAATCCTATAAGGGATTTTTCTGAACTTCTATCTCCGGCTTTATTATGAGAAGTCACTGTAGCCTTGTGGCCTTTATTATGAGAAGTCATTGTGGGTAGGATACCCTCCACACTTTTATGATCGTAAGACCTTCTGTTATTCTGTTTTTGGCACTCTCTAAGAAAATATCCTGGCCTGACTCGAACGTCTAGATTTGTGTTCAGGTTGCTTGACGTTGACCATCACGATGAAAAACTGTATTCATAAGTTTCCATCAACATGACATGATGGCAGTGTGTGTTTTCATCCACATATGGAACAACAGAAACAAACACATCACAACTTCGTCCCGAAGTAGGTTGAGACTAACTAGTGGTCATAGAGTGGGTTTCAGCACTTCTTACTCGTGGCATATCAGCGATCAGAGATTTTCGGTTTTAAAAGTTTTATCTAAACATTTATGTCGTATTTTTGTTTAAATGACTCTTTTCATCTGGTCTAGAGTAAGGCTTGGGGTAGGCAATCCGGGGAGGACTAGTGCATCTCTATGGCAGATCTTAAGATCTGCATGGAGAAAAAACTACACATAAAATGCATGTTGTAATTTGCATTAAAGGTGATTTTATGTCTTTCTTCTCGGCATATTTGCATTTGTTTGAATGTTTGTTTTGTTGTTTGCTTTTTTCGGGAGGCCTCCAAGATGGATGATGTGCTTGGCAGTGTGTCTGTCTGTTCGAATCTAGCTATGTTTTCGTAGATGGATTTTCTATGTGAATTTGGTTATGGGCAATTTTATGTTTTGTTTACTTTTTTTCGGTTCGCCATTCGCCTCACCTCTATTCCTTATGCTAATCAAAGTAGGCAAAAGAAAAAAATATTACCAAGAAATACGTCATTCTGTCCTCCGTGAGCGTGTGTGTCTGTACCGTGAAAGATCAGTGTCTCATAAAATAAGATTATCTTCATTAATACCCTACTGCTGCTCAGCCGTATTGTATCATTTTGGTGACGACTTTCTATGAGTTTGTCCAGCTAGCTAGCTTTCTGTCAGCTAGATGTCTTCCCAGCCAATGTTGTTTCGCGGTGGCTGGCCGGTAGCTGGGCAAATGGCCGATAAGTGATCATATTTGCTGTATTATGTTTACTGCAATTACTTCTCATTACGTGCCAGTTGTCCATATTTAGAGACATTGTTCGACTTGATCAATGGCCAGATAAATTATTTTGAAAAATCATTTTCAATTAAAGTAATCAATCATGTTCAGGTTTGGAACGGTAGTGTCCCGCAACACATTCATTATTATTATTATGGCAAAATGTGAAATATGTTTTCAAATTAATTTCACATAAAATAGAATTACCGCCTCGAAAAAAGATCAAAGCATTTAAAATTTATTATAGCAGCTCTAGGAGGGATGGATATGTGGCGGAATGGATTTAAATAGAAATTTGGATTAGGCTGAAACGGGCGTTCCACTACCAGATTTTTTCAAAATGTATGGCAAATATTTTATTTATGAATTTGATTATTTTTTGTGTTATGTTCATAGTTTTAGCCGATATGATCCTGGATGGATTTCTATGGATCGCTAGATTTAGCCAAAAAATTCCATTAAGACACAAGCTATATACAGAGACGTGCCAGTTTGGACTGAGAGAAATACGACCACTTGAATAGAAAATAGTACTGAAGCTATAAAATTAATTAGATTAGATATAGTAACCTGCACTAGAGTTGGGTAGTTCCGGAACGAATAAGTTCCGAGAAAGGAACGATCGGAATTAGTTACAGCTCTTTAATATAGTTCCTTTTTCTGTCCTCGTTCCTTTATTCCTATGCTCTTCATTCGTTCTCGTAGTTAATAACATTATTTATGAAAATAAATTAGATAATGATAAAGAAACTATTTTATGTTTATCCTGCAGTTTAATTTGCAGCTTCTGAATATTCTTCTAAATAGAAATTTATTAAAATATATTTTTTTATTTTTGCACAATTTGTTTACTTTTTTTATTCATTCACACGAAACTATGTGTGCAAAAACAAAAAGAACGATGAAAGATAGAGATTTAAAGGAAAGGAAATTGAGGAACACAAAATGAATCGGGACCACAAGTCATTTTACCAAAAATAACTACTGAGCTTGAATAACATTTTCTGTTCTGTACTTTATAGAAGTCCTTCTGACAATTTATGGGGACATATGCGTTGGCCTTCTTATATTCCTTTATTGAAAAGGCGTCCTTGGTATGACTACTAAGTTCTGAGAATATCTTTTGGCTTATATAATATATTCTCTTCTAATAATCTTTGAGAAGGTCTGCTGGGGAACTTCTTCTGTGAGAAGTTCTCTCGGTTTCGAAGGAATACCTTGGCCATCTATAAGAAGAGGTTCTGGTCTTTTGAAAAAAAGATTTTTTGGCCATCGATAAGAGAAGTTTAATAAATCTATGTGAGAATTTCTGACTTTCTATTAGAAATCCTTCCGCTCTTCTACTTTAACATTTTCTGGTCCCTTATAAAAAGAACATCTAGCTTTCTATGAGAATACCTTCTGCATTCTATGAGAAACACATCTGATTTTCTTTCAGAATACCTTTTTTAGCTTTCTATGAGAATACATCCTTATCCTCTATGAGAATACCTTATGGTCATCTATGAGAATCGCTTCTGATATCCTGTGAGGAGATCTTCGTATGTTCTACGAGAATATGTTCTGATCTTCTTTGAAACCTATTTTTTCTAATATTTAATACCTTTCGGTCTCCCATAAGTAGACAATGCTGATGTCCGAGAATAGATGGTACAACTCATAGTTCATTCGACGGCGATATTCACCGTCAACGCAGATCGGCCCATAGATATTTCGGAGAAATTTTCTCTCAAACACTCTAAGAGCTGCTTCATCTGCCTGCGTAAGTACCTATTCTTCAGATCCACATAACAATAACACGACTAGTATCAGCGTCTTGTAGAGTATGAGTTGGTCCATAGTAGCATCTGTTGGCCAACTCTATTCTTCTCTGAATTTCAAAGCTGATGTCAGTAGTTTTATTTATGGCGGTACCAACGAATAAATCGTTTACTACCTAAAAGCTGTAGTTCTCAAGTTTCACAGTATGTCGATGTGTTTTACGTGGGTCTTTTGCAGGATTTGATGCAAAGTGAAAATCTGGTCAATGGTGGATTTGCCAGTCATGAAGCCGCATTGGTATGGTCCAGAAATATCATTGACCATTGGGTTCAGTTGTTCACACAGTACGCTGGATAGCACTTTATATGCGATGGGAAGGCACATATCGTCTTGTCACTTTTTTGTGCCCGGGACACTGGATGCTGAGGTTCCAATCATTGGGCATGGAATCCTCTAGCCAGCTGGTGCATGCTCCTGACCTGCATCTGACCACCGGTCTTGAATAGTTCGGCTGGTAATCCTTCGGCACCAGTTGCTTTATTATTTTTTAGCCAATTGAATGATATTCTGACCTCATCTTGGCTAGGTGGTTACACTCTATACCGTCATTTGATATTGGTTCTGAGGTATATTCTTCACCGTTAGTATTTGATACCAGAAGCTTTGCAAAATGCTCCTTCCAGATCCTCAACACGCTATCTGTATATATCACCAGGTCTCCATATTCATCTCTACGGGAGTCTTCGCCTTCGTTTTGGTGTTTTACGAGTTGTGTTAGATCGCACCTTTGCTGCTAAATTAAGACGAGTGCGAACTTTGTCTGCTACAAGGTAGTGTGTGTATATCAAGATGCTTGAATCTGGTGCTGCTAACTACCGTGTCTTTTGCTGCCGTGAAGTCAATCAACCTCATGTAGTTGTCTGATTTTTTTTTTCATGGAGGCCGAATTTTCCGACGGTAGGGCTAAAAAAAATCTCCTAGCAGAATTTTAATGTCATGCCTTATTCTAGGCGCTCGAAAAATATATCTTTGGTCTGTTCATCTTTGGCTTCCGTCGGAGCATGGGCGCAAATAAGACTGATGTAGAAGAACTTTGCTTTTATACGGATTGTAGCAATTCGGTCATCTACTGGAGTGAATCTGGAGACGAGGTCTATTATTCTCCTGTTAACCATAAAGCCTCAGCCAAATTCATGCCTCGTAATATCGGCTTTGTACTTCTTGAGTACATCCGCGAATGCGAAAACTGCGCATGTTCGGTACAACGTAGATGTTCTGGGTTTCTATAAAAATATTTTTTTCCATTTTCATGAGAGGAAGCCTCCAAAAAATATTTTACTTCTCTAGAGAAGAATTTCTTGCTTTCTATGAGAGATTCTTCCGCATTTCTATGTGAAGATTCCCTGGTAATTTATCTGAAAATCTTCTGAGGAGATAACAAAAAAAATATGTTCGCTCTTCAAAGACGTTCTTAGTCTATAAAATAATATTTTGTACATTAGGTTCACCACCATTTGATCGTCTAGTCATTAATGGGAATATAAATTTCTAGTATTTCTTGAGATGGCCCAGGGAAGATTTTCCTGTCTTCTATGGGAAGATATTATGACTTACTATGAAAAACTATTACGTTCCTCTGAAAATCTACAGAAGAGATGTTATAGTAATCTATGACAAGATTTTCTGATCGTCTATTAAAATATTTTCTCTGCATTTTTAATGGAAAATTCAGCGTAGATATCACCTATGAGATGACATTATGGTTTTCTATGAGAAGATCTTCGAGACTTCTTATGAAGGTCTATGGAAAATGTTCTAGTCTTTTAGTGGAACCCTTCTGGTTTCTTATTAGATGTTCTACTGGACCTTTGACAAGATCTTTTGGCCTCCAAGAAAAAACAACCTTCACCAAGTTTTCTGATAGTGAATATATGTGGCCTTACGGCATCCTATAAAAAGGTAATTTGAAAATTCCACGCCTGTATTAATCCTGGAAAAATGTTCTTTAAAAAATCAATGCCTTTATTAACCCTTGAAAAACATCCTTTTAAAAATTCACGCATGTATTGGTACTTGAAAAAATGTTCTTAAAAAATCCATGCGCCTGTCTTGGTACTTGAAAAAATATTCTTTAAAAAATGTACGAAGAGTTAAGGTCTTCTTTATAGAAGAGCCGAAGGACTTCCAGCAGTGCTGAAGGTATTCTTCATGGAGGAGCTGAAGGTCTTTTTCATTGATCCTTAAAATAATTTTCTCTAAAATTCTTATCCATGCCTGTATTGGTACATCTCACACTTTTGTTCTTTAATATATATATTTTAAAAACCTTATAAGAATTCCTTAACTTATAACAATGGAAAATAACAACCTTTCACGTTTTTAACATAATAAATTTGCCGAATTAATATTTTCTTGTGGGAGAAATGAAACCGTTCCTATTGTAAATTGCAATGAAAAATTGAACAAAAAATCTAATTTTTTTTACTGTTGTTGTCGATCTTGTAACATCATTTATCATTATCACAGTTTACAATCTATTAACGCTTGCTGTTACATTGGCTCCCAATGTCTTTGCAATATTGCATTTTATGGTTGTGCTTTTAAGTGTTTTTTTGTTGTTTGTTGGTGAAATGAAATTTAACACCTCCATCTTCGACCTGCTGTGATTTTCGATTATAGTCGAAAATTGTGGTGATGGTGGTGTCAATTGTGTGAAAATTTGTTTCTCATATAAATTATAAATGTTTATGGAGTCCGGGTAGAGTGGATATTGATGTTGCAAAAAATCATTGATATTTCAATTATGGTTTTAGTATTTTATTGCAATGATTAATTGTGCGATATGAAGATAGTGTGATTTTTAAAAGGTCAATTTATGGATATTAAAAGGCTCTTAGAATATTTGTGTTTAAATAATATACAAATACTTACATATATTTATTGAAATGTGAAATAATATTTACCTTAAAGAAAAAAATAAATTAAAATTTTAGTAGTGTAATATAATTTGATAAAAAAAATCTATAGTTTCAGAGGTAAAAAATGGCTTCCTATTTTTCTACATTCCTCATAACAGTTGCTATTTTTAAAGTTTTTAATTGCTAAAAATCATTAAATTTTTTGTTGGTGTAATTTTTACAAGATCAAAATTAATTTTGTGAGTATAATTCGTATAATTCGAATAAGAAGCTATTTACATAATTTGCACTATATACACAAATTGGTATTGTACACATTTTTGCCCTTTACTATATATTGAAAAGCTCATAACTTGACCAACTTGACGCATCGTCCGTGGATTATCAGGTCTTAACATATGTAATTCATTTTTGTTTCAAGGAGACTCGACCAGGTTAAAAAAATCAATTAAAGGGTACCTCCTATTTTTGCGAAGTTTTTAATTCGAACCTACACTAATTCAAGAAGGTCCCTTTAAATTTTCTAAACATAAGGCCGATTTTTTGTGTCGATATGATTTTGAATTTGGAAATTTTGAGAACGTCAACTAAAAATAAACATATAGAAATATAACCATTCATGGTGGAACTGTCAAGGAGTTTTAATTGAGATACCTCCAAAACAATGGGATCTTGTGATAAAAATCGTTGAACACGAAAATCTGCTTGATGTGCGACAATAAAAAAGCATTCATAGGGCACCAATTCCTTGTTTTGATCGGTCATGGTGTAATTTTACCTTCGTTTTTCCTTGTTCGCTTTTGCCTAGCAGAAAATACGTGAAATGATTGGTTTTGTCAAAGAAGCAGTTGACCAAAAGTGAGCTTTTTACGAAAAAAATTCTTTTGATTTAACTCGTATTTAAAGACTAATTGAGCGATATATCCTTTAAACGTATTTTGAAGTACCGTAATTAAATTATACCTTTGGACCAGCTCCGTTCAGACAATTTGGAGTTGATTTACAAATGTCCGTCCGTGTAACTGGTGTGCACGAAGTAATACATTTTATCCATACTACACCATATATAAGTAATATTTCTTCAATATTAAGTTCTACCCGAAGATGAGGATAAGAAATCTTCAGGTACTACCGCCACAAAAAGATCAACAGTTTCCTGAATATTTATTTTATAATTAAGGAATATCCGATATGAACCAAAAGTCTGCACAACCTAATATTCTTACTAAGCCCGTTGATTGACTTCCGATGGAGCTTATCGGTCCACTCCTTCAAGTACTTCCGACACAATGGCTATTGAAAAGGCTTTTGGAAATTTGCAAAACTCATATCAACAGAATGCAAAATCCAAATTTCATCCAAACTTTGCCCATCATAATATTTTAAAAAAGGATCCACTCCTTCAGGTACCTCCCCCACATAAGTGTAATTTTTTCAATATTTAAATTTTTACCAAATCTAAATCAAGTTTGAAAATCGGACCGATCAGTTGATGCACTTCCATCAAAAAGGGTCAACATTTCCAAATATGTTAATAAAATCTAAAATTCATTTTTTGGATATTGCAGATTATTATATACACCTTGATACGACAAAAATGGGCGACATCGAAATATTAGTTTTATACCACATTTTTCTTTGGACTAAATCCGTTTCAGACCATTTGGAGTCGATTTAGAAATGTCTGTCCGTTTGTCTGGCCGGCGGGTGCGCAGATAACTTTCGAAAGGAGCAGCCGATTTTATCAAAACTTTGCACACCGAAATATTTCTTCCAAAATTAATTCATGTCTGAAGATGGGACCGATTGGTCCACTCCTTCTTGTGCCTTCTTCACATAGGGTCAATATTAAAACAACTTTTAATTTTAATTTAAAGCGAATTGAATAACCCATTTGGTCAACATGAAATCCGAAACCCCTTTGATAAAAACATATACCTAATACAAGCGAAGTGCCCGCTGCTACGTATTTTCGAAATCAATTTTTTCCATTATATTTAAAAGTGGACATAATTCCAATTATATAATTTAGAAAATACCTATAGATTCCACATTTGGTTCAATGCAGCACTTTTTGAACACATGTTCAAGACTACATCCATATATCAATCGTACTTCTAATTTTACTAAATTTTTTACTTTTCGTACCCATAAGTACGCATTTCCAAAACTATCCCAATCCTACACTCCAACAGTAATTTTTATTCCAAAATTAGGAATTCAGCGCTATCCGTTCAAACAAATTTAAATTGTTCCAAATTTAGTCCTGTTTACCGCAAAACAGTTTATAAATAAGAATTTTAAAAACTACCTCCTCAGTTCCACATTCCAATAGTAATCATTATTCCACATTTTAAATTTCCAGCTCTCACCGTTCACACAATTCAAATTGTACAAAATCTAGTGCCGTTTAGTACTTTTCGTACACATAAATACGAATCTCCAAAGATGTCTCTATAGCTCAATCTTCAACACTAACCAACCCCACTGCAAGAGTCATTTGAATTCTCAATTTAAAGACATTTTTTAAATTTTTAAAGCTACCCCAATCCTGTACTCCAATAGTAGTCCTAATTCCTATTTTCAGGATTCCATCTCTATACGCTCTAACTAATTGCAAATAGTACCAAATTTAGTAAAATTTTGTACTTTTTGTGCATATAAGTAAACATTTTTTCAACCATACGTACATCAATACCACAACCTGTATTCCATATGAAATTTCAAGATTTTAGCTATATACGTTCAATATATATACAATTAGAACTAAATTTAGTAAAGTTTAGCACTTTTAGTCCACATATTGGTCGAATTTCTAAAAAACCATTTTGTATATCTTTCTAACATTCCATCCGTGACTCAAATTCGAAATTTCAGAGCTTTAGTTCTTAACGTTCGCCTAATAAAAGCGTACCATATTTCGTACATTTTAGTACGTTTCATATCATTCTAGTTGGAATTTCCAAAAAGCCTTATCTCACTCCTACACACCAACAACAACCCCTCTAAAATTTTTAAATTTAAAAAATGGATTTATTTGTATTAGAAACCTGCCATTTGTACACTGTTATTGCAGGTTACTTTTCAGTCATATATGCATCTTATTTGATGAAGCCGACATGGAATAAAATTTCGACTCAAGATTCAACTAAACTAGGTGTTAAACTGTGGGTTTATTTTTATATTTAGTCAGACGGAATCAGTTAACGTCACGCGATAACTCTGAGACTTGACACATCTTTTTAGGTTCTTTATATGTTCGCAGTGTTCCACCCCCGACCAGGAGTTCCATTTTGTGTCTTCGCATTAATTCAAAAAATTGTTAATTCGTAAAATGGGATTGGCGCGTTACCATACACTTCTTGAACTCTACATCAAAAAATCTCAGCAACATTGTTGCAGTTCCACTCGAAGGACTTAAGCATTGAACTTTGAAACCCATTAATTACAGAAGTAAGAGAGAAAGAGACCTGAAGGAAAAAAACATTAACTGAAAATAGGAAGTTTGTTTATGGCACCTTTAAAGAAGAGGTTCACCAAATTTGGTGCCAACACAAATCCGCACACAAAAAGATATCACCTATGAAATTGTAAAGAAGAAAAAAGAAATAATACAATTTTTTGGCAACGACAAATTATGGTTACCCCCGAGAAAAAAGAGAAAGAAACAAATAACGGTCTAAAGCAAAAAAAAAAAAAAAAAAAAAAAAATCTCCGAACCCATTGAATTGAATTGAACGAATGAACATTCGAAAAGCATTAACCAAATGCATTTTAAGATACAGTTGGATAGAAAATTTTCTTTGAGAAAGATGCTGCTTATTGTTAGTGCCCTGGGTTAGGAGTGTGGGGTGGGCAATAAATCAGTGAATAAACAACATTGCCTTCAATCAGATCCAATGAAATGCAATGGACAACATTTCACAATGATTGATACATTTTGCTTATTAACCGACCAACCGAACCAAATCAAGCTAGGAAACTGGTCAATGATCCAACCACTCGCCCAATAACCGAACGAACAACCCACAATGCCAAGGCACCACCATCGATTTAAGTTGGAAGATGACCAAAGCAGTTGGAGTTGAAGAAGAAGAAGTACTGCATCATCATGGTAGAATACCAGCAGATCTAGCAGCAAATATTGAAATGTCTTGTAATAAAACATCCCTTTCACCAGATTGACAACGGTTGTAAATAAAACGACAGGACCTACCAGAATTGTTAAAAAAATCTAGAAAAAAAGTTTGTCTCCCAGACAAACGTCTATTATGTTCCTTGGGCATGGTTGCTGTTGTCTTCAGCATTGGCAGAAGATTAACAACAAATCCAAAATAAACTTAGATGTCAAGAAATTTTCCAATAACAACAACAAACGAATAAAATTTCAAGATCATGTGGTAGGAACATCAATTGATGTATCGTAGAGCAATGAATCCTAACATATCATTAATATGCAATAGTGAGTTGAAGAAGAGTGTCCGACTCTCGAGGAAAAATAAAAGAAATATGAAAGCGTAGATTTTTTTAAATATCAAGACGGGGATTTTTCACTTATCTGGTTTGTGGCAGAACTTTCGTTCCATAAGCCGAGCTTAGAAAAGATTTCCACGCGTCGATCTTTTGCGCAGTTTTTCCAGTTTAAAAGATCATTTTCGGCGATGTTGTCTTCGACTTGGGCCATCTTCATACATTCTCACAACATGACCTAGCCAACGTAGTCGCTGCAGCTCAATACGTCTAACAATGTCGATGTCCGAGAATAGCTGGTACAACTCATGGTTCATTCGACGGCGATATTCACCGTCAACGCACATCGGCCCATAGATCTTTCGGAGAATTTTTCTCTCAAACACTCCAAGAGCTGCTTGTGTAAGTACCCATGCTTCAGATACGTATATACGGGTAGTATCAGCGTCTTGTAGAGTGTGAGTTTGGTCTGGCAAGAGGTGGGAGCAAACTTTTGAGTTGTTTGCTCAGACCATAGTAGCATCGGTTGGCCATCACTATCCTTCTCCGAATTTCAAAACTGATGTCTTTCGTTTTATTTATGGCGGTACCAAGGTATATAAAATCGTTGACTACCTCGAAGCTGTAGTGCTCAAGTTCCACAGTTGGTCCGAGTCTACTGGACGTCTTGTGCGTTGATACCATCAGCTTGGTCTTCTCGCCGTTTACTACCCACTTAGGCAGACTCCTTCTCAATTTGTTCAAAGGTGGCTGTTACCGCTCTCAATGTTCGACCCATTATGTCGATGTTATCAGCGTAGGCGAGTAACATGTGTTGTTTGGTGTACATAGTGCCATTTCTGTTCAATTTTGGCTCCGAGAGGTCCTTTCCGACTTTAACTGCTGATCTTGTGCCTGTTAAAGTTATCCTGCATAGCCGAATTGATTTTGCAGGAATGCCAAACGCAGACATGGCTTTATACACCTCTGAACGGATAGGGCTGTCGAATGCGGCTTTATAGTCGACGAATATGTGGGATGTGTCGATGTGTGTTTCGTGGGTTTTTTCCAGGATTTGGCGCAGAGTGAAAATCTGGTCAATGGTGGATTTGCCAGGTCTGAAGCCACATTGGTATGGTCCAATAATGTCATTGAACATTGGCTTCAGTCGTTCACACAGTACGCTGGATAGCACTTTTTAAGCGATGGGAAGGAGACTTATTCCTCTATAGTTGGCACATATCGTCTTGGCTCCTTTTTTTTTGCACGGGGCACAGGATGCTGAGGTTCCAATCATTGGGCATGCATTCTTCTAGCCAAATTGTAATAATCAGCTGGTGCATGCTCCTTACCAGCATCTGACCACCAGTCTTGAATAGTTCGGCTTGTAACCCATCGGCTGCTTTATTATTCTTCAGCCGATTGTATCTGTCACCAGGTTTCCTTCTTTATCTCTATAGGAGGATGTGCCTGCACCAAAGCCTTCGGTTTGGTGTTTTACCCGTTGGTAGAATTTTCGGACTTCATTCTGACTCCTGTACATCTCGATTTGCTCGCGCTCACATTTTTCTTGTTCTTTCTTCTTTTTTCTGAAAATACGTTTCTCCTCTCTCCTTTTCTCCCGATAGTTCTCCATCGCATTACGCGCTGCGTTTTTCATATTAGTAGCATTACGACACTCCTGATCGTACCACGGTGAAATATCAAGACGGAGATTAAAAAAATATATATATATTTTTTTGAAGAAATATCAAGACGGAGATTTTTTAAAAATACATTCTTATCAAACCGATTGTTTAAGATCATTGAACACCATCCGCCGCTGAGGTTATTGCTTTAATAAAAGTAAAATCAAACAACAATAAAAAAAAATCGAACAACGCCAACAACCAACATTAAGGCGAATTCTAGGCCGGTATAAAAAAATAAATGCTGAAATAAGAAAAGTAGAAGAAAACAAAAGAAATAGGCGTATGGATTGCAGGTAATAGCATTCAGGGGACATTCGAGCGGATACAGCTATCAAATGTTGGCGGTTTGGTCTTCTACAATTTCATTGGAAAATAATCTTGCCGCTGTGCTATTCTTTTTCTGCAAGACTTTTTTACGACGAAGGGGAGTTTTGCTAATGTGAAAAATAAAACCGCGGTATTGTTTTACCCCCGTTGTTGCGCGGCAGGCTTTGTGAAGGCAGATGCATCTCTATTTTCGAAGAGGAAATACACCTTCTTTTCTATGATAGGAGGAAGGTAAGAATTTGGGTTTTAAAACAAATATAATTTTTTAAAAAATCTTAATCCATTTTTTATATACGCATAGAAATTTCTTCAAAAAATATTTTTTAAAAAATCTACGTCTTGATAATTCTTCAAAAAATATGTTTTAAAAATCTTTGCCTTGATATTTCTTCTTCTTTTTTCTAATTAAACCCCCATCCCTTCTCCACAATAAATTTCCAAATCCGTTAATATCCTTTCAATTTGACTTCAATTTGATGTTAATTTGCAATGCTATTTGATGACGTCTCGTCGATTTTGCCTAACCGGATTTGATTGATAAGTGGACTAAGCCTAAAGGAATTTTGCACTATTTAATAAACAAACAAGAAGGAGAAGAAGAATAATCGACAGAAATAACTAAAATAGTTATCTCAAAACAAAAATCCAATAATAATGACGTTTGACAATGACTGACTGACCAATGGAATGCCTTTTGGAATGATGTGACGACGCCAGTGTCTTGTCTTCACAATTTTATTGACGGCATATTGAACTGAAATTAAATCAACTAGCCACCAGACACTGCTTTTAATAGAATCGTAACAATTGTTCTTAAATGCTATCACACAAGGAGTACAAGAATGAAAGAAAAAGAACATAGACAAGAATAATATCTCTGGGGATTACTACTAGTACACATTGACATTCATTCATATGAAGATTATATTTAAAATCGGTTTGTAGGAGGTAATATACGATTATTTAATACGCTATATCATAACAGATGAAGGTGGCGTAGCGGTAGATGAGAGATACCAAGCAACGGATCTGATTGACTCAGGCTTATCTTGGTGCCTCTTTCATCTCAGTTGTGGATACTGACTTCCCCGTGGTGTCACCTGGGGTAGCTATTTTCAATATCCGCTGAAATAGTGAGATATGTGGCGCGAGTTCACCCATAAGAAGTATAAAAAATAGGTGGAGGCATCGGGTTAGTTACCCACTCTCGGAAAAAACTCACCTATTATGAAAAAACCAAACCCCCCAATTTTGACAACCCCAAATCGTATAAAGGACCATGATCTGCGAATCTGCACTTGGAATGTCCGCACGTTGTACAGAACCAGCGCGGTTTTCGCTTTGGCGGATGTCCTCAAGAAGTACAAAACCTATATTACTGCCTTACAGAAAATGCGATGGAATGGGACTGGCGTAAGTAAATCAGATGATTACACCCTGATTTATAGTTAACAGGAGAATAAAAGACCTCGTCACTCCAGTAGATGAGCGAATTGCTATAATCCGTATAAAAGCGAATTTCTTCTACATCAGTTTTATTTGTGCCCATGAACCGGCGGAAGACACAAAAGAGCAGACCAAAGACATATTTTACGAGCGCCTAGAAACAGCATATGACTGTTGCCCTGGCCATGGCATTATAATTCTGCTAGGAGATTTTAATGAAAAAATCGGAAGCGAAAATATTTTTGGCCCCACCGTCGGAAAATTCAGCCTCCATGAAGAAACATCCGACAACGGCATGAGCCTGATTGATTTCGTGGCAGCAAAAAATATGGTAGTTAGCAGCACCAGATTCAAGCAACTTGCTTCCTGGAATTCTCCCGATCAAACAGAGAAATGAAAGTTATCGTGTTGTGATAGACGGAAGGCATCCATCCACTGTTTTAGATGTTCGATCGATTCGAGGAGCGAATATCGAATATCGATACTTTGTAAGAGCCAAGGTTCGTACTCGTCTTAATGCAGAGGCAATGGTGCAATCTAACACAACACGGAAATTCTACGTCGAAAAACTGCAAACACAAAAGATAGCAGAGCCTTCTTCGCTCAACTTACCTACCAGTTTGACGAAAGCACTTCTTGCCCCGATAATAATATAGAAGCACAATGGCAAAGACTTGCCCACTCCCGACAAACTGCAGCAAAATCAACACTTGGGTACCAAAGACCACCACCAAGAACCCGTTGTACGATCGGGAATGTCGAAATGTTACTGATGTGAAAAACGTAGCGTATAGGGCGATGAAGAAGGTACCCCAGAACCAATATGAGATGACGGTATATATTGTATACCACCTAGCCAAGATGAGGTCATATAACAATTAATTGGCTGAAGGATAATGAAGCAGCAGGTGCCGATGTGTTACCAGCCCAACTATTTAAGTGGTCAGATGCTAATCAGGAGCATGCACCAATTGATTAGTACAATTTGGCTTGAGGAATACATGCTCAATGATTGGAACCTCAACAGCCAGTGTCCCGTACACAAAAACGCATAAAAAGTGTATATAAAGTGTTATCCAGCGTGCTATGTGAACGACTGAAGCCAATGGTCAATGACGTTAGTGGACCATAATAATGTGCTTCAGACCTGGCAAAATCCACCATTGACCAGATTTTAACTCTGCGCCAAATCCTGTAAAAGAGCCACGAAAAACATATCGACACATGAAACCTATTTGACGACCATAATGCCGCATTTGACAGCCCTATCCGCTCAGAAGTGTTTAAAACCATGCCTGCGTTCGTCATTCCTACAAAATTAATACGGCTATGCAGGATAACTTTAAGTGGCACAAGGTCAGCAGTTAAAGTCGAAAGGACCTCTCGGAGCCCTTTAATACCAAACGAGGATTCAGATAAGGTGACAGTTTGTCGTGTGAGCTTTTTAACATCCTGCTGAAAAGGGTCATACGAGAGGCAGAAGTGATCAGAAATTGCACTCTGTACACCAAATAACACATGTTACTCGACTCGATGAGATCGACATAATGGGTCGAACTCTGAGAGCGGTAACAGCTACCACAACGGTCTGCCATAGTGGCTCTGACAGTAAATGATGAGAAGACCAAGCTGATGGTATAACGCACAATACGTCCACTAGACTCGAACCGACTGTGGAACTTGACAAATTTATATACCTTGCTACCGGCATAAATAAAACTAATGACATTAGTTTTGAAATTCGGAGAAGGATAGTGTTGGCAAACAGATGCTACTATGTAGGCCACCTCCCGTCAGACCAAACTCACACTCAGAAGCATAGGTACTTGCACAAGCAGATGAGGCAGCTCTTGGAGTGTTTGTGAGAAAAATTCTACGTAAGATATATGAACCGATCTGCGTTGACGGTGAATATCGTTGAACCTTGAGTTGTACCATCTATTCTCGGACATAGGCATTGTCTGACGTATCGAGATGCAGCGACTACGTTGGCTATGTGATGTTATGAGAATGGATGAAGATGCCCCAACACAAAAAGGCATGTAAGTTCGAGCTTACTGATGGCTCACGGAGAAGGTGAACGTCACGAATTCGATGGAAAAATCAAGTGGAGGAGAACATTTCGAAATATGGTCTTTCAAATTGGAAGAGCTGCGCACAAGACCGATGCGCCTGGAATTCTTCTTTAAGTTCGTCTAATTGAACAAATGTTCTGTCTAGAGCCAACTTAGTAAGTGAGTACTCTAGACGTTTCATATAAAAATGTGACCAGTCTTTGGCAGGTTCCTTCTTCGATTTTGATTTACGATGTTCAAAGTTTGGATTCCATTTTATACTCAAAACAATTGATATTGGATTTCTAAATGTTCAAAATTTTGACACTTTGTGGGTATCAGAAGGGGGGGAGGGGGTAGATTTATATATTTTCGAAGTTTTGTGAGGGAATTACTGGATGGTACTAGATTTGGAAACATTATGCAGCCTTGTTAAAATATTAGGCTTAACACATTTGGATGAGACTCATTTCTATTGTAGCGAAATGTATATACCTTGATTAGGCATAATGCTGATCTATGTTCTCGATAGCTTCACAAATTCGATATTTGAGGTGCTGGTCTTTTCGATCCCGGTGGTCAATTGTAATCACCTGATGGAAAAATAACACGGCCTCTTAAAGAGACGTCATTACTTTGTATAAAAATGTGTCCAACACCAAGAACCGGGGCCTTTATCGCTGAATGGAAGAATCGGGTCGATTTTAAGCATTCGCGGGCCGTTTTTGACCCTAATCATCTGTAATAGAACAGTGTCAGAATAAAGCCAATCGTTGCATCAACAATACTTTAAAATAAGTTTTTCGATACGGCAAAAATTTCTGAATTTGTAAACTCTTTCGCTTTCTGTCACATTAATACAGAATTTTGTGACGAACACTACCACCGAGAGCATATCCTTGGGGGAAACTAGTCTTTACAATTTAAACACGTTATGTTAGGAACTGTGATAAATGCAATCGGTACGGAACTTCGTGACTAAATAATTTAAATTTCTAAACATATTCCAAATTTGCACACATCCTAATCCTATTTCATACTAAACGTCCACTATTTTAATCTAGTTCGAATATCCGGATGCTTCTTAAACTACTATTTTCTAATAATTCGAATCCGTTCCGCGTCCTACGAATCTCTAGTGTAGGGTGTATACAATATCTAAAGGAACACCAAAGCACATCTTTTGAATATCCTCCATCAAATTGAAGATTAATGAAGGCTAGAAACGACGACGACACAATAGCTTGTCTCATAAAAGTTGTGATGCTGGCGGTTGTAACTGAGAGTGCGACTACAACAGAATCAGGAAGTTACCAAAGTCAGCAACCACAGCGTCAAGAGTTCTACAGTACATCACAATGAATTACATCTATCAATACTTCTGATTTATTGAATATTATTTGTGTAGAGACACAAAGTCGAAGACATCAGCATAGTTGCATGTTTATATTGCCTGGCAGCTGGTAGCTAGCTTAGTGACACTAACATTTATCATCTACATAGAGAAGAAGAATAGCTTCTATATGTGGAGAGGAGGTGGAATTTCATCATCTTCAAAGTTTAGAATATTTCAATGTTTTCATTGAGATATGTATTGTTGAACAGAAATAATTGCATGGAATTATTTCACGTTTAGATGAGAGTAGCAATGTGAATGTTTCTTTCATTATTTGTGTTCTTTCTGCACCAAATTGATGATGACTGAAATAAGTGATGATGGTGATCTGCAAACCACACTTGAGATTAACTGAAAATTGTTAAGTTTGTTTCTCAAGTCTTTTAAATCAATTACATGCATCTCGTATTTTCAGATACATCACTTTGAAACAATGGACCTAAGCAGGCCATGAATGGATTTGGTTGACATTAGAAGCGACATGATGTCCATACTTTTGGTTCATTCATACCTCTATTCCACTATCCACCTTTAACATTGTTGCTATATTTTTGCGATCGTGTTCTTTTTAGCAAGAATTTCTGTTGCCATTTGGTGTTCGGTTCTCTCTCTCTCTCATTGAGGTTAAAAATCTTTGAAATTGTTTCGTTAATTTTTAATTGCCTTCACCGAATGTCTTTTGGCCATAAATCAGTGTCGCCATGCGGAGTGTGTCTGTATCTTTGCCTGGCAGGCAGACCGGCATAAAACATGAATGTTAGATTTTAATTAGACAACAAATTTGTTCGGTATGTTGTTGGATTTTTCTATTGTTGTCCGATTGTTTGTTTTCGAAATTGATTTAATTGTGGACAAGTTCTAATTAAAATTGCATTTGATTGGTTAGTTGCTTAGTTGGATGGATGGATGGCTGGTTGACCAACCAACCAGTTGGGTTCGATGGATTGATGTTTGTTCGGGAGTTAGATGGTTTGAAGTATTTATGACCATTTGCGGACTAAAGTGTCATAGTGTTTTGTTAAAATGTCATCATTAATTGAGATTGTAGAAAAACCGTATACTGTCATTGACTTCGAATTAAAATTGTATTCTGTATGGGAAGATATGAGATGAATTTTCCAACAAACATCGCAATTACATAAGATTCAGTCCATGTGAAATTTGTACACTTAAATAAATATCCTTTACAAGAAGAGAGAAATAGCAAGTCAAAAATTACAAAGTTGTATTGTTCTATTGTACAAGTATCCTCAAAGGTCCTACATTACAAGATCAGATCCTTGATTTCCTAAAGAGCAGATATAAGCTTATTACCTATATGAGGATGAATGAAGAAGGGCAAATTTTCCATAGGTGATATGTGCAGCGACTTCACCCATAAGAACTATAAAAAATCGGTTGAGGCGCCGGGTTATTTACCCACACTCGGAAACCCCGCCTACTATGAGAAAGCTATGAAAAAGAAACCCAACCCCAGCAACGAATTGCCCACTCCCTACAAACTGCAGCAAAAGCAACACTTGGGTACCAAAAACCACCATCAAGAAACTCGTGGTACGATCAGGAGTGTCATAATGCTACTGAGGCGCAGTAGGTGGGAGCAAATCGAGATGTACAGGAGTCAGAACGAAGTCCGGAAATGTTAACTACAAGTAAAACACCTAACCGAAGGCTTTGGTGCAGGCACATCCTCCTGTAGGGATGAAGAAGAAACCTGGTGACAGATACAGATAGCGTGTTGAGGATCTGGAGAAGCATTTTGCAGATTCTGGTATCAAATAGTGGCGGAGAAGAAGATACTCCAGAACCAAAAGGAGATGGTGGTATAGATTGTATACTACGTAGCCAAGATGTGGTCAGAGTAGCAATTAATCGGCTGAAGAGCAATAAAGCAGCAGGTGTCGATGGATTACCAGCCGAACTATTCAAGACCGGTGGTCAGATGCTGGTCATCAGCATGTACTAGCTGATTAGTACAATTTGGCTAGACGAATGCATACCCAATGAATGGAACCTCAGCATCTTGTGTCCCGTGCCTAAAAATGAGACAAGACGATATGTGCCAACTATAGAGGAATATGTCTCCTTCCCATCGCTTACAAAGTCTTATGCAGCGTGCTGTGTGAACGACTGAAACCAATGGCATTATTGGATTATACCGATGCGGTTACAGGCCTGGCTAACCCACCATTGACCAGATTTTCATCCTCTCTCTATTTTTTCTGTACTAGAGGCCACAATTATGACCTGAGCATCACGAAATTTTACACGGAGAAATGGATCGGGTCAAGGAAGAAGCATGGCTGTTTTCATAATAATCAGCCAACATTTTTGGGTAAAAATTACAATATTTTCATTCTATGGCGGATGTCTTTACTCCTGAGGGGCATAGACCGGATATATACTATATCCAGTGTATCCAAGACCTTTAAATATATAAGAGTTGTACCGAAATACAGGCAGGGACTACCTATTCTGATATTGTTTCGTATTACATGATATTTAGGGAATGAAATGGACCGAAAACTAAATTTTTTCAGGTTGCTTTAGACGCTTTAAACGTGGATGGGGATTCAACTAAATTGTTGGTAAAGTAAAAAAAATCATATGACCCCGGGAAATCATGTTTCGAAAAGTATGCCTCTGATCGCTCTGAAGTTCGGAGTTCAGTGGTGGTAATGTAGGTTACCATATGGTCAGCGTCCGATTATAATGCTCCGCTTACTTTTTTTTTGAATAATTTCTTAAAACCTTTGCTGTCGAAAGGCCAATAAGAGGTCATGCATAATATAGAAGTTAAGATGTTATGGGCCTCGAATGGTTTCAGGTGATGAGGAGTTTAATAGAGGTTCGTTCATCTGCTGAGAAGCTCTCTAGAGGATCCTTTAGGCGATGAGTTGCTTTATAGAGGAGGAAGTCTATAGAGGTCCGTTTGATAAGGAGCTGTATAGTTGTCCATATACAGAGGTCCTTTAATCTGCTTACGAGGTACATAAAGGTCCGTTTAGGTGATGAGGATCTTTATATAGGCCCAATTAACTGCTGAGGAGGTCTAAATAGGACCGTTTAGATGATGAGTTGTTCTATAGAGGTTAATTCTATTGCTGAGGAAGTATAGGTGATTAGGATCTGGAGTAAACAAATTTAACAATTTTTATTTTTCCATTAAATCTTATAATAATTATTGCCCCAAAATGTACAATAATTCAACTTCTAGATAATAGGTTTAGTTATCTTCCCTCGGTTTTAGTTTCGAGTTCGAAACTCAACAAACTTGAAATGATCAATATATTATAATCTACACTTTCCTTAAAATAAAAAAAAGCGATCATAAAAATTATCAAAGATTTCAGTCCACGGAATGTCTACTGATTGGTTGGAAATTTGTGATCGAAGGACCAAAAATATATGTTAAATTTGTCATAAAAATTTTGAATTTGAGACTGCAAATTTCAAAATGTAATCTTAACCAAGTTAAGACAATATCTCAAAAATGAAAACGCATACACACATAGGCCCCTTTATCCATAATGCGTACCTCATCAGATTCGCAACAAAGCTACTAACAACAACAATAATGATTTCTTAAAGAAACGTTTAGGTGCGCTTAGCTGTTTTTTTGGAAGAAAAGTCGTGAAATCGTGTTGTAAACATAGACCGAAATAACATCTCAACAACATCCATCTGACATTAGCAAAAAATAAACGAAAAACTAACAACGATAATAGCAGAGATAACAACATGAAAAGATAAAGATTAGCAGTAAAGGGAGAAAGGAACAGCAATGATTTAATAAAGAAATGAAAACATCGTTTATGTAATATAAAACCAAGCGATTTTTCTACTTTGAAGATAGGAGAAGAAAAAATGAATAACATTATGCTTTACAACACAAATATAGTTCTTAGCCACAACAAAGCAAAAACAAAAAATTATACATAAGATGTTAACAAAGTTATAAATGCTTTGTAATTGTTGTTTGATCGTTAGTACTAAGTGAATACTTGGACGGAAAAAAGGATGGATATAAGTAACATAACATGTTGTTGTTATTAATATATCATCCTTAATTCGCTACTATAGGTTGTAAAACAATATAACGCAATTAATATATCGGCTTAATGATGAAACCCTGATGTTTGCTGATGCTAATGTTTGAAGTTTTAGAATCGCAAAATACCGAAACATTTAACATATTTCAATACGGAATCTACGATACGAATTTGGGCAATATAAATCCCCATTTTTTGATTTTATCTGTGTGTGCAACATTTAAATGAAATCGAGATTCAAATATTTTTTTATGATAATATATGATTCTGACTATTAGTGTGAGAGGTAGCAGAAAAATAGACATTTAATGCACTATAAACTTATGTATGGTATAAAGAATTTGAAGCAATTTGAACAGTTTGTCGTGTGATCTTTTTAAGATCCTGCTGGAAAAGGTCATACGAGACGAAAAGGTGAACAGAAATGGCACTCTGTACACCAAACAACACATGTTACTCGCCTACGCCGATGACATCGATGACGTCGAACATTTCGAGCGGTAACAGCCACCTTTGAACAAATTGATAAGGAGTCTGCCAAAGTGGGTCTGGCAGTAAACGGCGAGAAGACCAAGCTGATGACATCAACGCACAAGACGTCCAGTAGACTCGGACCAACTGTGGAACTTGAAAACTACAGCTTCGAGGTAGTTAAAGATTTTATATCCCTTGGTACCGCCATTAATAAGACGAATGACATCAATTTCGAAACTCGGAGAAGGATAGCGATGGTACTATGGTTTAAGTAAGCAGTTTAGAAACAAGGCCACCTCCCGCCAGACCAAACTCAAACTTTACAGGACGCTGATACCTCCGGTGCTGTTATATGGATGTGAAGCATGGGTGTGTGAGAGAAAATTTCTCCGAAAAATCTACGGGCCGATCTACGTCGACGGTGAAAATTAGATGGAACGGCCACAAATTAGATGGAAAGACCAAGTAGAAAACATCTCCGAGCATGGTCTTTCAAATTGGAGGATATGCGCAGACCGACTCGTTTGGAAATCTCGGCTTATGGAGCAACCGTTCTGTTACAAGCCAGCTATGTAAGTAAGTAAAATAAGTAACGGACTATCCGATTTGAAACAAACTTTGCAAAACCTCTTACTTTTACTAAACATAGATCAAGTCTCAATGGACAAACCCTTTTGGTACCTCCTCCACATAGGGTCAATATGAGGCAAATGGGATGTCGGATTTTACTTATACTGTGCACATCGTTACTTTGTTTCAAACACAAATTAAGTTCGAAAAAATGGGGAATGGGTCAATTCCTTCTGGCACCTACTCCAGAATATGGTGCTGAAATGCATTTTAAAATATTATGCGAAATATTATCCGATTCAAACCAAACATTGCAAAACCTAATATTTAACCATACCTATATATTAGGTCGGGGAAAATAAAATCCATTATTTTTATATGAACTATAGGGCTTTCGATTTGGATCAAATATGCACCATTTTTTTTTTGACTTCATAATGCCTCTCTCATAGAAGTCCTGCTCTCTATTTGCAAAAAACTCTAGTAGTTAAGAAATTTTACAATGCAATCGCTCGGTGCCATATCCGGACTATATGTTGGATGCATTAAAACTTCCCAAATAAGCTCTCGAAGTTTCTGGCGAGTCATTGTAGATGTGTGTGGCCTAGCGTTGTCCTGGTGGAACACGACACCTCTCTTGTTGGCCAATTCTGGCCATTTCTGGTGTAAATGGTATCTCTTGGCGATGTTACGACTGCTAACATGCCGATCAACTTCGATTATTTCTACGATTTTATCGACATTTTCGACGACCGGCCTAATTGTGCGAGGTGCCTATATAACATCAAAAACTTCTGAAGGGAATCTACGAAACCAAAATTGCACATAATTGGCTGATACAATATCGGAACCATAAACGCCATTCACAATTTTAGCCGCTTGGCATGCATTTTCGCCTTTGTCAAAGAAAAAATGTGAAATGTACGGAATTTTTCTCTTTGTTCACTTCAATTTGAACACCCTGTAACTAACATATGAATGCACTAAACAAAAAACAGCAAAATATTTTTTTTTACTGCGAAATGTCACATCTTCATCGAGCATCAATCTGAAATTGTTTGATCGATATTTTACGAGAAATCTATCAGTACAGTCATCTGCCAAAAAAATAATGGATTTCTTTTTTCCCATCCTAATATTTGTATTTAATCTCAGAAAACATAACTTTGCTATTTGACTTTTGAATTGTTCCACACTTTGGATGGGTTCATCGTGTGCTTAAAAAAATCGTCGATACTTGACAGCTTGAACATATGTCCTGTGAAAAAGTTGGCATTTTGTGACCATTATTAGAATTCTGGGACATTAACGCCTAGAAACATTCACGCCTAGAAACATTCAAATTTCTATATAGGTCCAGCCGTTTGGACCTTTTTGTGGATCCTATACCAAAGATCGACCGATATTTTTAATTTTTAGTTGTTGTTGTAGTAGTCTTGTTGCTTTTACACAATGGTTTGCGGTGACAGACGTTGACCGAGTATGACTTGGGTTGTTTCGGATCGTAGACGCCTCTGTCGTGGAAACGCAATTTTTAGTAGGATGTCTAATTTTTAGTAGGATGATTTGTCATTTAATGAAAACTGAAAATATTAAATTAGAGCCAATTCGGTTGAAAACCAAATTGGCTTTCCAAACAGGGAAAATTACCGTTATATGGGAATTGTAACTGATCATAGTCCGATCGTGATAATTTTTGTAAGAAAGATTAAAAACCCCATGAGAATATTTAACTAAATTTCGGTTGAAAACCAAATTGGCTTTCCAAACAGGGAAAATTACCGTTATATGGGAATTGTAACTGATCATAGTCCGATCGTGATAATTTTTTGTAAGAAAGATTAAAAACCCCATGAGAATATTTAACTAAATTTCGGTTGGGAAATGTGAAAATATGCTATATAGCAGACAAAATTTTGGCAACCTATCTCCATTATTTAATAATATAGGGTATCCTTGTATCCTAAAAATGTGAATATCAAAAAACTTGATATAAAAATATTCAAACGTTTTTCATTTCCTCTCATATATCTGAATTTACTTCCATAACTCATTCTCATTTATTTCTCCCCAATCTAAGATATGTTTCGTTGACTTGTAATGTAGCAAAACATAGAAGAAATATGCAAACAGACGGAGAAGAAATCGGCAGCATCAGCAAACAAACAGTAGAACAAATTACAAATAAACATAATTTTCCAATCAAATGAATCGCCCAAGCAATGCATAACAAATTGTTTAAACAGAAGCAGCAGCAGCGGCGGCAACAACATCAATAATGCCAAAGAACAACAACAAACTACGTTCCATAGATGTTGTTTGGAGATAGGCAATGGAAAGCGGCGGCACAGGTCTTTCGGAATATGTCTTTGTAGGTTGCATCTGCCTGCCACAATGAATTGCTGGCATCTTTTAAAGTCCACAATGGGAGAAAAAAATCACAAAAATCAGAAGCAGCAACATTTCTGCAATACTCAAGCGGAATATTATTTCAAAACGCCCAAAGATGTTAGTAGTAACAACTGTTGCCGCGGATGATGATGATGTGTGGTTTATACATAATGGTTTATTAGTGTCGGGGCATTGATACGCAGCAGCGTACAAAACAAAAGACAATTGCACAACAGCAACAAACAACACCAACAGCAATGCCAATGAGGAAAAAGTCAACAGAAATGCGGCATTTCTTCTTCGTTTTGTTTTTCCTTTTCCAAGTTTTCCATCATTGCTGGCTTCGGTTTGGGTTTGGATTTGCACTCGCTCGCTCGCTGTACTCTTGAAAGATTTCAGATAACAGGCCCGGTAAAATTAATGATGTTGTTTCTCGCTGTCTCGATACTGAGGAATCACCAAGTATTCAAAGTTTTTTTTCTGCATCATGGTTTGTCGTTTCGGTCATAGCTTTGTTCTTTTTTCATCATCATGATCGTCTTTTTCTTTTTTCTCTATGAGCATTTCATTATGCTTTTCTTTTGGATAAAAGATGTAGGAACTACAAAAAAATTATGCTTTGTTTTCTATGTTGATTCTCTGTGTGCTCGGCTCTTTAGATTAGAAAAATTCGTTATGCCATGGCGAACAGCACAAACACACACACACAAACACCGAGATACAAATATTGCTTATGAACAAATCTTTGGAACGCTTTGTGTAAAATAATCAAATGCCGCCATCTAACAACGAAAAAATGATCCCAAGAGAAAAATTGTTTTAATAGAAAATCCATAATGTAATTTAATAGTTTGTTGTTGTTGCTGCTGTAGCTTCTTGTAAAGCACTAAAGTTTCAATTGTTTTTTCATCTCTTCCCATTTCTTTTTAACGAAATGAAAATATGTTTTTTTTGCAGTCACCTTTCGGAAATGTTTATCAAAACTAAATAAGCATGAAATTAAACAAATCATAATGAGAAAATAAAGTACATAAGTTACATTCCGAGAAGATAAGAGATCATCAATCAAACATTTGTTACATCCATGGCAACATTCTCATTAAAAATGATTTCGCTTAAATCAAAACAAAAGACTTAAGACACAAACTTGGAAATGGAGTGCTGGAGGGGTTTTGTTTTCATTACATTGAGTTTGAAGAATTTCTACTGTCTTTATGATATCTAGATGAGTATAAAAAGTGTGTAATGAATATGATTATCTCGAGTATGATGTGTTGACATTCCTAACCCCATTCAGATATTTGTCCTAACAACATAATAGAATAAATGACTAAATGATGGAGACTCAAACATTTTCTGATTTTCTCTTCTGACAGCATTAGGTTTATAAGAAATTCCTCAGCTTTACACGAACAAAATAATTTTGAACCCCCTTCGTACGTTACCCTCCAATATCCGGGAATGCCAAATTACGGTCAATGCAATGGGAAAATGCGGCTGAAACCTTCAAAATATTGACAATGGGTCATATGGGGCTATGTCAAAATATGGACCTATATTGATATTTTTCTGTATAAACAGTGGCGTACAAAACTGTACGTATGTTGGTAATTTTTTACTAAAACGTCAAAATTGTTTATAATTTATAATTTACCGTTATTTTTTAATGAGTTTTTGGTTAGATATCGACTTTGTTTTAAAGTGTTTATTATTGGCTTTTTTATTTAAAAAATCCTCGACAGTCCATTTGTAACTAGAAAATGAGAAAAATAAGTGTTAAAATTGAAAATCAAATAGTACTTCTCACGAAAATTCGACAGTGATGCAGACATATAGGTAAATATTAAAAAAAAATACCCAAATCTGTTTTACGAATGAAATATGTCATCGAAAGGTATGTTCGACATATTGAATGTTTAATGAGGAATAGAGATACTAGAACACCAAAATTAGCTGTCAAGGCAATAAATAAATACGTTAGTTATTGGACTGTTCGTAGGTCCCCTGGCAGAATTGGTCTAGTTGCTGCAGTCTAGAAAATAAACCGGCCCTATTAAACAACCTGTGAGCGGAGCAGTAAAGTCGGACGGTACCGGTCATATGATACCCTACACAACTTCCACAAAAATCTCTCTTTCTGTTGAACTACATTCTGAGCTGGGACAATATTTCGCGATATTTGCGGCTTCTTGACCGACTAGAGGTTAACAAATATTACTAATATTCAGTATAGCTCTAATTGTGCTCTAATTAATTGTGGACAAGTAATTAGAAGAGCCCTTCACCGTGGGTTTTGTTATGATGTTCGGCTTTCAATTGTGGCCTATAGATCGACTCGAAACACACACAAAAAATTGAGTTTTTGATCCACTTCAACACAATATTATTATCTGATCATCTCCGAAAATTATAGGCGTTATCCTTGACTACACCTAGATCCTCAGCACTATATTTCCGCCATCTAAGCACCTGCAAATATTTAGGTGTATTTCCCACATCCGAGTACATATGACAACATAATTGGTATCCATTTAAAGGTCAACCACTCCTCTTGGATATATTATCAGCTTCTCGGGTTATTTGACCAGTTAAATTTTCACTGATCTTTATCAAAATAGACATGCGTACTCATTGTAAAAAATTCGGTTTATTTCATCCCCTAAATATTAACCGATCTTTACCAAAAACTATAGGGTTCTTCATTGGGCAGAACTCATCCTACATGCAAAATTTTGTGAAGATTAAAATGGACATACGGACTGACAGACACACATGTCTAGATCGACTCAGCTAGTCGAGATGTGATGATCGGTATACTTAAAGTTGGGTCTAGGACCAATATTTCGCCACCAACATGAAAATCATCAGCGACAACGAGTATATCAATCTGTAAGACATGGCGGGGGAAGTTTTATGGTTTGGTTTTATGGAGTTGGAGTTAAAGTAGGAAAATACCTATCGGAACCCTTCAATACCGAACGAGGATTCGACAAGGTGACAGTTTGTCGTGTGATCTTTTTAACATACTGCTGGAAGAGGTCATACGAGACGCAAAGGTGAACAGAAATGGCACTCTGTACACCAAACAACACATGTTAGGCTACTCACCTACGCCGATGACATCAATATAATGGGTCGAACATTGCGAGCGGTAACATCCACCATTGAACAAATTGAAAAGGAGTCTGCCAAAGTGGGTCTAGCAGTAAATGGCGAGAAGACCAAGCTGATGGTACCAACGCGCAAGACATCCAGTAGACTCGGACCAACTGTGGTACTGCCACAAATAAAACGAATGGCATCAGTTTTAAAATTCGGAGAAGGATAGTGTTGGCCAACAGATGCTACTATGGTATGAGTAAGCAACTCAAAAGCAAGGCCACCTTCAGACCAGACTCACACTCTACAAGACGCTGATACACCCGTGCGATTATATGAATCTGAAGCATGGGTACTTACGCAAGCAGATGAGGCAGCTTTTGGAGTGTTTGAAAGAAAAATTCTCCGAAAGATATATAGGCCGATCTGCGTTGACGGTGATTATCGCCGTCGAATGAACCATGAGTTTTACCAGATATTCTCTCTTTGCCCCAGCCCAAAAGGTATATAAAAGCGAACCAGCTGATGGTTCACGCAGAAGGGGAAGGCCACGAATAAGATGGATCAAGTGAAAGACAACATTGCCGAATATGATATTTCAAATTGGAAAAACTGCGCAAAAGACCGAAGCGCCTGGAAATATTTTTTAAGCTCGGCTTATGGAACGAAAGTTCTGTCACAAGCCAGCTAAGTAAGTAAGAAATCTTAGCTGCCGTTTTGAAGGCTTTTTTTGAGTTCTCAGAAGATAAAATACAGTCAGTTTTCAACATCCTCCGGTCTATAGGTAGTATAAGGGTTCTAGCCAGGAGTTATAGCCTAAAATCGATTAGGAAGTTGCACATTCAGAATATTTAGTAGTGAGGGCTGAAGTTTAAGGAGCTTTATGAATGTGCTTAAGAACCACATACAATTCAGAACAAGTTAATAAAATCTTTATTTGAATCGATAGAACGGTCCAACGCGACTGTGCCTCAAATAGTCCATCTGCTTGTTGCAATTTTGGCATACATTTTCCAAAATGTCGGTTGAATAAATGTTTCAGTGTAGTCTTCCGAGACGACAATAGAAGCGGGCTTGTACGTTCAAAAATGACTACGTTATGTAAGTAAATTAAAATGTACACTTTTGTACGTTACGATTCGCGGTATCTTTGAGGAAACGCATCAAACTGTGACTTTTTCTGGATCTTCACTTTAAAATCGAACCATTAAGCCGAAAATTAGCTTCGACGCTCAATGCAGTAGTAATTTTTTATTCAAATTTCTGTGTTGCAGTTCTACCGGTTCATTCAAAGTGTACCAATTAGAGTACGATTTAGTACTTTTCGTACACATAAGTAAAAAATTTCCAAAATTTGTTAATTTTAAATTTCAGGATTCCAGCTCCATTGTTACCTCCAAATTAAAATTGTACCAAATATAGTACCATATAGTATTTTTCGTATATACGAGTACACAATAAGAAAATCATTTCCTTATATCGACCCTACTTATCAACCTTAATTCGCATACCGTATGTCAAGTTTTTAGCTCTATACATTCACCTGCTACGAATTAGTACTTTTGGGATACTTATAGTTCCAATGTTTAAAAAACTTCTAACTCCATCAGTGACCCCCATTTAAAATTTAGAAGTTCTAGCTGTACCGGATCCCCAAATACAAATGGTAACACATTTAGTACTTTTTGTATTTAGTACTCTTCTAGTGCGAATTTCCAAAAATCCTGCCTGACACCTTTGGACCAAGAGTGAGCCTCACCCAAAACTTTAAGATTCTAGCTTCAGTCGTTTCGTCAGTCAATCACTTTACTGTTTTATTAGTATAGATACCACTATTCCGCAGCCCTAGTAACATTTTCAACCGGAGTGACTGCAATTTCGTATTTCTGCTTCCCAAGAAGTAGAAAATATCTCCTTGCGACCTTATTGGTATCATAAGTTTTTCCAGGAATATATAGAATTATGGTATCACCGGGATTTTCATTCGTGGTGTTGGAGAGTATGAAAAAAATAGCTGCGACATTTTCACGATCTAGTTTTTTAAGGCTGAAATTGAATAAATAAAACGTATATAGCTATTTTGGGGATGATCTGAAAGCCTATTTGAAACCCATTATTATTTGTGTATAGCAATGCCTGCAGTGTGAGAATTTTCTTCGCTCAAAATACGCGATCTATGAAAAGTCATTTCAATCCGAAACAAACAAACTTAGAATAGAAATGAAAAAACTTTCACACTCTAAAACATTCCGATTTCAAAACTACCACCACCACTATCAGTAGGCCAATGACCGACCGGCCCTCATAAACAACAAAAATTCCAATACGCAGTTTAAAAGAATTTGCCCTTTGTTTATATTTAGCTGTTAAACTATTTACGCATTGCAATGTTAGCGACACGAAATATAAGTTTTGTATGTGCGCAATTAATTAGTGAATAAGCGGATGTTGACTGGAGAGCGTGTGAACCAAAAAGGTAGCAATAACAGCAACCCTTAAATAGCGGAAATGAAAATAGCAAAATATATCCTAGTAAGGGTTGGGCAAGAAAAAAGAAAACACCCTTAATCGCCAAGGAAGTAAGGAAGGTACCATGGGATTATCGAACCAGGTTACCTATGTTTGAATTTTCGGTAGCTACGCTGGGAATGACAGAAGTTAATGTAGATCGAAACAATAGATACCGGCATATTTTTGATAGCAGAACGTTAGTTGTCGGTAATTTTTTTTCACGTTTAAAAACAAATGACAGCTGTAGGACTGCATTGTTGTTTTTGTTCTTTTTTCCAATTTCTTTCACTTTTAGTGCATTTTATGGCTGTGAATTGTTTTTATTTATTTTTTTTTGTTTAGTTTTGTGAAGGTGTTTAAAGTGTTAACTTGGCTTAACAGTTTAATAGTCCCAGCAACAGCCTGTCAAAAAATACACCATACTTGGTTTGTGGGTGCAAAGTAGAGAACACCACCGCACCGCAGTGACGAATGAAAAAAAAAATAGAAGGAGAAACGTTTAAAAGCGGAAAACTCATTCTAATGCATAAAACGCATTTCACAGAATTTACACACGCCCACAACGTGGCGGTTGTTACGGTTGGGTGTATGAGAGTTCTTGGCGTTTTCTTCTATTCCTCAGGTTGTAACACATAATGCGTGTGGGTGTACCACAATGGAACAAGAAATTAATGTGGGCTGTATTTTTTTGTTAGCATTCCTTTTAGTATCCAACTATTTGTTTGTTTTGCTTTCATTGTAACTTTATTTTAATTGTTACAGGTTTAGAATATAAAGTTGTGAAACCGAGGAACCGGGTATATGTAATGAGATTTGAGAAACGGTTGTAGTAGTTGGTAACATTTTCTCACATCGGACTGTTCTATATTGGTTGTAACCTATTTTCTATAACGAAGTGAGTTCGCTTTTATAGACAAACGAAACAGGGGGTTAAATAAACATTTACAAAAAAATTAAATATTTTGGATTTGAAAATTCATTCAAACATTCTCGAAAATAAAAATATTTTGTATTAGAAAAGTCATATTTTTATATCTACTAAGTTATTAGCCGACACCAATTTAAGAGTCGATTCCGAAAATAATAAGTGAAATATTACTTCGAGACAAATATCAAAATTATTATTGACTAATAATTCTTCAGATAATTTGGATTATGTACTCGATCGGAGTATACATGCAATTTTATTCTATGAAAAAATTTATATTCCTCAGGACTAATATCTTAGACAAGATTATTTAGCAGGTTGTTACTTACATAGCTGGCTTGTGACAGAACATTCCATAAGCCGAGCTTAAAAAGGATTTTAAGGCGCGTTGGTCTTTTGCGCAGCTCTTCTAATTTGAAAGACCATGATCGGAAATGTTGTCTTCCACTAGATCTTCCCCTTTTGCGTGAACCATCAGTTGGCTCGCTTTTACATTCCTTTAGGGCTGAAAGAAGGATATTGTTATGGATAGTTTTGTACTGGGAGATAATTAAATATTGTGCTGGGAGAAGGATGTATGACCTAGCCAACATAGTCGTTGCAAGCCGATACGTCTGACTATATCGGTGTCTGATAATAGATCGTAAACGGCTCATTTGTTCATTCGATGGCGATATTCACCGTCAACGCAAATCGGACCATAGATATTTCGGATAATTTTTCTCTCAAACAATCCAAGAGATTTCACCTGCTTGCGCAAGTGCACATGCTTCTGATACATACACCAGCACGGGTAGTATCAGCGTCTTGTAGAGTATGCATTTGATCTGGCGGGAGGTGGCCTTGTTTTTAAACTGCTTTCTTATACCATAGTAGCATCTGTAGACCAACACTATCCTTCCCCGAATTTCAAAACCGATGACATTAGTTTTATTTATGGCGGCACCACTAAATATACAGTCTTTGACTACATCGAAGCTCTGATGGATAGGGCTGCCGAATGCAAATTTATAGTCGAGGTATACGTGGAATGTGTATGGGTCTTTTCCAGGATTTTGCGCAGAGTAAAAATCTGGTCAATGGGGGATTTGTCATTTGTGAAGCCGCATTGGTATGGTCCAATAATGTCATTGAACATTGGCTTCAGTCGTTCACACAGCACGCTGGATAACACTTTATGTGCGATGGGAAGAAGACTTACTCCTCTATAGTTGGCACATATCATTTTGTATCCTTTTTTGTGCACGGGACACAGGATGCTTATGTTCCAATCATTGGGCATGCATTCCTATAGCCAAATTGTAATCAGCTGGTACATGCGGCTGGTAACCCATCGGTAGAGTAACTTCTGGTAATGTGGACCAGGCGTCTAATGTGGACCACCCCCCATATCTAAGAAAATGCTTGAAATATGTCAATGCCGCCATGATAAATGTTTTCCTAATTAGTGAAAACAATCATCAAACTTGGTTTTTAATAAATAATTGCAATGTTGAAAATTTAGTAGTAGAAAATGTAGCTCTGATTGTAAAAGTGTGATTTAAATTTTTTTAGCACAATATTCGAACGTTTTTCCAAAGTAGTCGAACACTAGGTTTTTCTCGAATACAAAGAAGTTATGTGGTTTTCTGTTTTTTTAACATAAAATATACGTTTAACAGTAATTATAATCGGTGACTTTTAATTTTTATTCATTTTTGAAGCCGATAATTATTTTTAAAAAGAAAATATGCAATGTCGGGTAATGTGGACCGCTATAAAAAAGTGGGCATTTGCATGAGGACGAGTTCGAAACATGGGCGCATTTAATATGCGAGGTGGTATTCTATCCTCTGAAAACTCGATATGCGAAATTACAGGTGCCTCGGTTGGATAATGAAGCAAGGACCTTCAAAATACCGCAAATGGGGCGGTACCCTTAATTGCGGGCTATTCCAAAACATTAACCCATATATTTTTGCATTCATTGTTACCCAAGAGTGCAACAAATGGAAATTTATCAGAACCAATCCACAACTTACCTTTAACTTACTGATCCTCATTACCCACACATACTGGTCCACATTACCCGCCAAGTTATTTTTATTTGCAGTTTAGAGTTTTTTGAAATATAATGCAATAACATTTTTATAGGCAAATATAAATAATATTTCACCTGGAATATATTCAGCCAACAGATCTACTATGTTGTGAAAACAATTTGTTTTTATTTTTTACTGTTGTTACGCTCACAATATCAAAAATAGAAAATGGTGGTCCACATTACCCGAAGTTACTCTACCTTTATAATTCTTCAGGCGATTGATTGCTATTTTGACCTCATCTTGGATAGGAGGTACACACTATACCGCAATCCTACACCCCAAAATTGATCCTAACTCCATATTTCAGTATTCCATTTCTATTGATTCGCCCAAAATTTAAATTGTACCACATTTAGTACACGCAAGTACGAATTTCCCAAACTACCAACATACCTCAATTCTACAACGCATTTGTAATCTTATTTCCAAATTTCAGTGTTTCAGCTCTATTGGTTCACTCAAATCTTTTACCACATATGGTACAAATATCAAAAACTACCTACATATACCAATCCTACACTCCGACGATAATATTAATTTCATATTTCAGGATTCCGGCTCCATCCGTTCCTACAAATTTATATTGTACCAAAGTTAGTTGTTTAGTACTTTTTGTGTACATGAGTACATACTTCTAAAACCACCTTTTTATATTGACACTTCTTCTCAACCTTGATTCGGATTCCAAATTGTAAGTTTTGAACTGCATATAAGACTCACGTTAGGCGCCGCTCTTTCTAGTTAACAATGAGCGTCGAAAATGTCGATCAAATCGGAGAAATGATCGACCGGCATGTTAGTAGTCGTAACATCACCCAGCAGCTAACAATTTACCATAAAACTGTTTTAAACCTTTTGCACAAAGCTGGATTCAAAAAGAAGCTCGATGTTTGGGTGCCACACCCATTTACAGAAAAAAATAGCATGGATCGATTTTACATCTACGAAGCCTTAGCCAAACGTAATGACATAGACCCATTTCTTAAACGGATGGTGACTGGAGATGAGAAATGAAACCCATACGATAATTCTGTGCGAAAACGATTGTGGTCAAAGAGCGGTGAAGCACCTCAAACGGCGGACAAACCAAGACTAACGGCCAGGAAGGTTCGGCTATGCATTTGGTGGGACTGGAAGGCAATTATTTATTATGAGTTTGCTTACATATGGCCATACGCTAAATTCTGAACTCTACTATCAACAATTGGATCGTTTGAAGATAGCAATTGACCAGAATAGGCCACATGCATCTACAGTTAACCGTCAGAAACTTCGGGAGCTTGGTTGGGAAGTTTTACTGCATCCGCTATACAGACCGGACATAGAACCAAGCGATTATCATATATTTATAGCATTGCAATATTTCTTTATTGATAAACCAGGGAGCGGGCCAAAATAGTCGGACGTGGCCGACCATACGATACCCTACACAACTACCACGGAACTCTATTTTTCTGTGGATGTTTATTCCAATATATCGTGATATTTTCACCCTCTTGTCCGATTAGAGGTTAACAGCACCTCTTCCTAACACTAGCATATTTTCCGAATATACAGTAATACAGCTCTTCTAATTACTTGTCCAGATTCCCTTCACCGTGCGTTGTGTTGTGATGTTCGGCTTATAATTGTGGTCTAGAGATCGACCCGAAAATAAACACAACAAATTAAGTTTTCGGTCCGCTTCATTAAAAAAATATTATCTGCTCATCACCGATCATTATAGGCGTTGTCGGTGACCATAACTGGAAACTCATGGAAAATTTCAAAGCGATCAGTGCTATATTCCCCGCCTAGTGTGATAATGGGTTACTAAATAATATCTGACCTGTAAATATTTAAGTGTAACTCTCACATCCGAGTACATTCGAAAATATAATCAATGTAAAGGCCAACCACTCCTCTTGGATATACTATCAACTTCTTGGGTCGAACGAATACAAATTTTGTAATTTTTCACAAAAGTAACGGTCCATTTGTACCGCTAAATATTGACCGATCTTTGTTAAAACAGGCATGCTTATTATTTGGCCCGATCCCCTTCTCCATGTAAAATTTCGCGATATTAGGGTCGAATTGTGTCCATTAGGGCGACCAGAAAAACAGACAAAAAATAAAGTTGTTGATCCATCTCATCCCCTAAAAATTAACCGATCTTTACAAAAACAATAGGGGTCTTCATTAGTCAGAACCCATAACTGTGGCCTGTATCGTGTTTACAAATTATAATGGACAGACGGACGGAGGGACACACAAGTCTAGATATGGCGATCGGTTTACTTAAAGGTTGGTCTAGGACCAATATTTCGCGGCATTACAAATGCTTGGGGCTGCACAAAACTATAATACCCTGACAACATAGTTTTATAGGGTATAAACATTGGTATCTATGGAGGATTTTCAAAATCGACTACTACAGTTTTGTGCAAATATAGAGCAGGACTTCTATGAGAGAGGCATTATGAAGTTACCTTTAATTTGGCAATAAATGATACAGCAAAACGGTGCATATTTGGCCCAAATCGTACATCCCGAAGCTTATTAAATATAGTCCTATAGTTCATAAAAAATATAACTGCATATAAGACAGTCCAATAAGTAGTTGAAAATCAATCATTTTATCACTAAACTAATACTTATTATTTGCTTAGGATTAATTATTCAAAACCCTTCAACAAACCTAAAATAATGAATACGTGTTTAATACCCGGTTCTCATGTGACCTAATACAATCTAGATTGTAATTTTCCTTCGCTAAGGAATTTAATTGAAATGTTTATAAAGACGACAGCGTCGTCGACTATGTTTGGCTCTTAGTTTTCTTTTATTTTTCTGTTCTGCGCCCCTCGCATAGTTTTCCACATACGTATAACGGCTGTTTTTGCTGATTAATTTGCATTTTATAGAAATAATTCTAGTTAAGGGACCGCTGTTTATTTTCCATCTGATAGTTGGTTGGTTGGTTGGCGACCACGACCACCTTTTTATGGTTCGTTACAAAAACAAATGTCTAGTGTGTGAAAAAAGAAAGAAGACTATCTTCAGCTGTTGTTAACTATTTCCACTCACAATTGCCCAAATTTCTAAAAGGTTTTCCACTCTATGTTTCTTCTTCTTTGTTGTTCTCTTTTTCTAGGTTTACTGACTGTTGGGATCAGTGGTGCGCTGCTGCAGCAGCAGTCAGTGTTCCATTTATAATGACAGGTAAAATTTACACATTGCGTGATATTGCATGCATGGGGATACGTGTGCGCAGGCGTACAATGACTGTGAAGGTGGATGCCGAACAAATGATGTACGAGTACATGTGTAGAAATATAATAAATTCGAAAAAATAAGAAGGAAAAACAGAACGTTTTTCTAAATTGTTTTTCCATCGTGATCGTTTAATGAATGCGACAATGAGAGTTAAGTGCAACACATATTGTGTGAGTTGCATTACTTGTATGTATCACGTAGTATGTGTGGAGGTGGCATAAATTGAAAGCCGTAAATGATTTGTTAACCATTAGGGAGATGATTGTAATTATTTATGTCCTACACAATTAAATGAGAAGGGTGTATTGAGTTAATTGAAAATTATTCGTAAATTTGTGTGGTATTGACAACATTCGAAGAAGTCAAATATATTAAAAAAAGAGTCTACCTGTGACATTAAAAATAGAATACCCACAAACAGTGTATATTAGGCAGAGCTCCGAAATGCTCGCTCGAATTCGAGTAAAGAGTGAAACTCGCTCGAATTCGAGCGGGAGTACTCTTGCGAGTAGAAAAAGTAAATAGAGTATACTCTATTTTTCTCTGCCACTCAAATAAGAGCGCAAGTGCTTCGCTCGTTTTCGAGTGGGAGTGAAATACGCTCGAAATCGAGCAGATTACACTCTTGCCGAGTACTCTTTTATTTTTATTTATGTTTTTGTTGTGATACCGTTGTTTTACTTGATGTTGTTTGTGTGCATTGTTTGTTTGTTTTGTGATGTTTGGTTTGCTGTACTGCTGGGAAAGCATGCATCAACAAGCTCGTTCTCTGCGTTCACTTTATGTAAGTCTGAAATAGTGACAGCAAGACGAACCAGCCTCCAAATTGAAACCCTCGACAATATTTTGATACTAAAATTAAATAATGAACCACTTATGCATTCATGGGTTTTCTTTCAAACCAGCGCTTTTAATATTTTTGGAGAATACTTTTCCATATTTTTAATGAATACCATTTTAAATATTTGTATGGAGGTGTTTATGCTTTTAAAAAAATATTGAATTAATTAAATCACACGGTTGAATTCATTTTATAAATTGAAATAAAAAACATATAAAAATCTTATATTGTATAAGATTTTTATTTGTATTTCACATTTTCAGTAAACAAAATAATCGATCTCCCCACAGCACACAAAAGATCAACATCAAAAAATGTTTGCTACTACACACATACACACACACACACACAAAAAACCAAACAACCAACTTTATTTGTCCGCTCGATTTCACTCTTAGAGTGAACTCATACTCTATTTCGAACATTTTGACTCACACTCTTTTTCTTCATCAAGGAGTACTCGCGAGCACTCCCAAACAAAATAAAAGAGTGGAGAGTATACTCCCTAAAAAAACTCGTACTCTTTACTTACTCCCACTCGGGAGTATTTTTCACTCGCGAGTAAAATCGAGCAAATCGGAGCTCTGATATTAGGTTATTTCTGACATATTAGAAATAAACATCATTAGAAGTGAATAATTATATGACTTAATTATTCACTTCTATTTGTGGAACATTGAAAATTGGACCGTTGTTGCTTTGGCGGAGGTACTCAAGAAGTACAATTGCCTTATAGGAAATGCGATGGAAAGGGGCTGGCGTAAGTAAATCAGATGGTTATGCACTGAATTTTAGCTTTCATAAAACGAGACATGAATTTGGCTGCGGATTTATGGTTAAGGAGAAAAAAAGATCTCGTCTCCAGGTTTACCCCAGTTGATGAGCGAATTGCTATAATCCATATAAAAGCGAAGTTCTTCTACATCAGCCTTTTTTGCGTCCATGCTCCAACGGAAGACAAAGATGAACAGACCAAAGACATTTTTTACGAGCGCCTAGAAACTACATATGACCGCTGCCCTGGCCATGACATTAAAATTCTGCTAGGAGATTTTAATGCAAAAATCGGAAGGGAAAATATTTTTGGCCCCACCGTCGGAAAATTCAGCCTCTATGAAAAAACATCCAACAACGGCATGAGGTTGATTGACTTCGCAGCAGCAAAAAACATTGTAGTTAGCAGCACCAAATTCAAGCATCAACCTGCATTTCTCCTGATCGAACAACGACAAATCAAATTGATCATGTTGTGATAGACGGAAAGGTGAATATCGATTCGGACCACTACCTTGTAGCAGCCAAAGTTCGCACTCGTCTTACGGTAGCAGCAAAGGTAAGATCTAAAACAACACGGAAACTCGACATCGAAAAGCTGCAAACACAACAGGTATCAGAAGCCTACTCCGCTCAACTTACCCACACTTGGGTACCAAAGACCACCACCAAGAAACCCACAGTACGATCAGGAGCGTGTTAATGCCGACGCCGCGTATAGGGTAAACCTACAGACAATGGCAACACGTAATGCGACGGAGAATTATCGGGAGAAAAGGAGAGAGGAGAAACGTATTTTCAGAAAAAAGAAGAAAAAAACGTAAGCGTGAGCAAATCGAGATGTACAGGAGTCAGAATGAAGTCCGGAAATCTTGCCAACGAGTAAAACACCAAACCGAAGGCTTTGGTGCAGGCACATCCCTCTGTAGAGATGAAGGAGGAAACCTGGTGACAGATACAGACAGCGTGTTGAGGAACTGGAAGCAGCATTTTGAAAAGCTTCTGGTATCAAGTAGTGGCCGTAAAAAAGATACCGATGGGTTACCAGCCGAACTATTCTACACTGGTGGTCAGATGCTGGTAAGGAACATGCACCAGCTGATTAGTACAATTTGGATAGAAGAATGCATGTCCAATGATTGGAACCTCAGCATCCTGTGTCCCGTGCACAAAAAATGAGATAAGTCGATGTGCCAACTATAGAGGAATAAGTATCCTTCCCATCGCATATAAAGTGATATCCAGCGTGTTGTGTGAACGACTGGAGTCACTGAAATTATTGGAGCATACCAATGCGGCTTCAGACCTGGCAAATCCCCCATTGACCAGAGTTTCACTCCTGGAGAAGACCAACTTCGTCGACTATAAAGATGGATTCGACAGCTCTATCCGTTCAGAGGTGTTTAAAGCCATGTCTGCGTTAGGCATTCCTGCATAAATAATATGATTATGCAGGATAACTTTCGGTGGCAGAAGATTATACGGATTATAGCAGTTAAAGTCGGAGAGGACCTCTCCGGGCCCTTCAAAACCGAACAAGGATTCAACATGGTGACAATTTGTCGTGTGACCTGTTTAACATTCTGCTGGAAAAGGTCATACGAGATGCAAAGGTGAACAGAAATTACACTCTGTACACCAAACAGCATATGTTACTCGCCTACGCCGATGATATCGATATAATGGGTCGAACATTGCGAGCGGTAATAGCCACCTTTGAACGAATTGAGGAGTCTGCCAAAGTGGAACTGGCAGTAAATGACGAGAAGGCCATGTTGATGGGATCAACGCGAAAGAGTCCATTAGACTCGGACCAACTGTGGAACTTGATAACTACAGCTTCGAGGTAGTGAACGATATTATATACCTCAGTACCGCCCTAAACCAAACTAATAACATCAGATTTAAAATCCGGAGGAGAATAGAGTTGGCCAACATATGCTACTATGGTCTGAGTAAGCAACTCAAAAGCAAGGGCACCTCTCTCCAGACCAAACTCACACTCTACAAGTCGCAAATATTACCCGTGCTTTTGTATGGATCTGAAGCATAGGCACCTGTACAAGCAGATGTGGCAGCTCTTGGAGTGTTTGAGAGAAAAATTCTCCGGAAGATCTATGGACCGATCTGCGTTGAAGGTGAATTTCGCTATTCTCGGACATTGACATAGTCGAACTGCAGCGACTACATTGGCTAGGCCATGTTGTGAGAATGGATGAAGATGCCCCAGGTCAAAAGGCATATAAAAGCGAGCCAAGTGATGGTTCACGCAGAAGGGGAAGGACAAGAATCCGATGGAAAGCTCAAGTAGAAGACAACATTTCGGAAAATGGTCCTTCAACTTGGATGAGATGCGCACAAGACCGACGCGCTTGGAAATCTTTTTTAAAGTCTGCTTACGGAACAGTCGTTCTGTCATATGCCAGCTAAGTAAGTAAGTAGTGAAATTACCCTGTCAGAGAAATTTCCAAAAACAAAAATAAATGACACTAATTAATTACAAATATTTGGAAAACTAGCAAGAACACTACCTCTGAACTTTGTCAGTAAAATTCCACAAGGCGAAATGATTGGCTGGCGGGATGACTATTAATTATTTGAATGGAGCAAAAAAAAAACACGACAACAGTAGTTAATGTTAAGTGCCATCCGAATGAAAAACTTATAACGAACATGTCGAAACATTTAACCCAAAAAAAATAACACAATGTTGAAGAAAAACATCTCGAGTTGCAACTGCAACAAATTATCTCAGCCAATGTTCAAGGAACAACAACAATCCGCAAATGAGCTAGGCGACCGATTTAAATAGTCAATGAGCAAGCGAGAAGCCTTAGGTCGCGTGTTATTTGTCAATAAATTGCCAATGTTTACATTAACACACAGTCGGAGGCGACAACTGGGCTTTGTCTTCAAATTCAGGTCTTGCTGCTTATCTATCGGGTTAGTTAACTAACTGGTGTTGGCTTGCTGTTGTTCATTTATTTGATTTCAATTTATTTGTGGCTTTTTACATTTGAGCAAAACTTGTAGGTAATTGGAGGAGTAAGAAAAGTAGATTGGTTTCGAGGGGTGGTATTTGGTGACCAACTTGAATATTGAGAGGTTGGGTTCTGGGTTGGTTTTTCTTTCTGAGGCGAGAAAGATCATTTGGTTAGACTGTTCGATTCCAGTGTCATTTTTGTATATTTGCTGCTGCTCTAGGAGGTTGTTTGTAACGGTTAACTGTCACATTTCGTTCGATAAGCGCTTAAGATAATATGCCAATAAGCCACATTACTAAACTTCGACGTTATAGTAAGGTGGTGTGAATAATATTTGTCATATATGTTAATTATTACACTGGGCTACAGAGAAGAAGAAGTAATAAACACTGTTATAGAAATCTGACTTCTATAAATTCTATTCTGAAATCTGACTTCTATAGATAAATCGGACTGAATGATCCGATCTGCACATAGATTGGTTGATACAGATAATGACATGGTTCTGTACAAAACATATAGGCTCTCCACCCTTTTTTGACCCCAACACCTGGTAGGCAGTAATAATTACTCCCGAACATTATTTTACCCACTATAAAAAAATTGACATTTGAACACCAGCACCACCACCTATCAATAGCATTTTCAAAAATCAAGTGTTATATTGTAACGACCAACAAAAATAAAAATAACAGCAAACCCCCTATCTATCTGCCCGTAATGTCCATTTGGGCGATAGGGGGCAACATTTTGACATGTATGCACTCCCATCTGAAGCAGCAGCAATATCAGCGTTGTCGTCGTCGTTATGATTATTTTGGGCGTGTGGCAATTGAATGCTTGGTTTTCAGCAAAAATCACACACACACTCTCACATGTACATTTTTAAATACAGAGTGTAACATCAGACACACCTAGCTAAATACGAGTACAACAAGCTCCAGTAACTAATAATAACAAATGCTATAGCAGCAATAACAAATAATAATAATAGCTTGAGAAATACAACAAACATCCATGACTAAAGTTGTTGTTTTTTAAAAAAAGGAATAACCAGCAGCAAAGACAACGGCAATAAAATAAAATCACAACATCAACTTCTTTGTGGCAATTGATGGCACCAGCAGCCAAGTAAACATCATCTCGGGGAGGTTATTTTTTTTGGAGTGATAGAAATTGTAGAGGACATAATGAAAAGTGTAGTCAGTTGATATCGCCACTACGGGAAACAATGCGGCCTAGAAATATTATGTGGCATGTTGATTCCACACATTCTTAAAATCGTATTCTTCAATAGCACAATAACTTAATTAAAACCGAAAAAGCTAAGTTTAATCATTTGAGGATTTCTTCGGAATATCGTATTTGGATAACTGTGATGGATATTTTTTTTTTTTTTTTTGGCTAATCAACAAGGCATAGATTTTTAAAGAATATCTTTACAAGGATTTCCATATTACCCGGATTTTTATACCCTACACAACTATGTTGTCAGGGTATTATAGCTTTGTTCAGCCCCAAGAGTTTGTAACGCCGCGAAATATTGGTAATAGACCCACCTTTAAGTATACCAATCGTCATATCTCGACTAGCTGAGTCGATCTAGACATGTGTGTCCTTCCGTCTGTCCATTATAATTTGTAAACACGATACAGGCCACAGTTATGGACCAATCTTCACGAAATTTTGCATGTAGGATGGGTTTTGGCCAATGAAGTCCTCTATTGGTAAAGATCGGTTAATATTTAGGGGATGAAACGGACCAAATACTTAATTTTTGTCGCTTTTTCTGGTCGCTCCAGAGGCCGCAATTATGGCTCAATCATCTCGAATATTTGCAAGGAGAACGGGATTAGGCCGAAGAATAAGCATGCCTTTTTTGATAAAGATCGGTCAATATTTAGCGGTTCAAATGGACGCTGACTTTTGTGTGAAAAATGACAAAAATTGTATCCTATAGCGTATATATATACTCCTGATGGACAGAAGTTGACAGTATATCATAGGTGCCCATCAGTATACTTTAAAGTAGCTGCCTACTCACACGCATTGTTATGCTCTTTCAGTCAGTCGTTGTTTGACAGGCAACGAATGAACACATGCTGGGGTGCGCGCACGACGTCGTGTCCGCAGAACTAGAAAATCAACGAAATAACACTTAGGGATAAAAGTGTTTCAGTATATTTGGATTTTTATTTTATTATTCAAAATGCGTTTTGTATGTTTAAAAAATTTTAAAAACAACAGAACAATTTCTTTTTTTTAAAGAATTAAATATTTAATAATTATCGTAGTATTTAATATTATAATATGATTATTATCTCGGTATATGCTACTTTATAAACTTTATTAGATTTTTATGACATATACACTTTGTAATTCATATAAAAACATTTTTAATAATGCTTTTATTTTTTATAATAACAAAAATTAAATTCATCAATAATTTTTTCCGACCACAAAAATGTACACACAATTTTGTTCAGTATTGTTCTGTTTTCTCTCACACATACTAACGCATTTTAATTTTGGGCACCTATGCAGTATATCCAAGAGGAGTGGTTGGCCTTTAAAAAGACAACGCCTATAATTTTCGGTAAAGATCAGATAATAATTTTGGGATGAATTGGACCGAAAATTTATTTTTTTGTGTTTTTGCGAGTAGATCTATAGGAAAGCCGAATATCACAACATAACCCGCGGTGAAGGGTATTTGTACTGTACAAATATCGCAAATATAGAACCACAGAGAGTTAGATTTCCGTGGAACTTGTGTAAGGTATCATATGGTCGGCCCCGTCCGACTATACTGCTCCGCTCACTGGTTTAAAATAATACTTTTCAAGGTCTATTTAAGGTGTGGATTTTTTTTAGAGAATAATTTTCTAAGCCCTATATACAGCGTTTATAGACCCTAACACCGTATATATCAACACTGGTGGCCAAAACTAAAGCAACTGAAATTGCAAACTGAATAGATAGCCTGTATATTTTTCGAAAGTAATGTTATAGTGAAAGTTTTTCAAAAATAAATAGGTAATTTAATCATTTTTAAAAAATACAAAAGCAAAATTTATTTTGAAATGAACAAGCAAAAAAGTGTCAGTCAGATATATACCCCCAGCCTATAGTTTGCGGAGGTCTTCGGAATTAACACAGGTTTTATTATTGACTTTATATAAGAAATATGTTTTTATCCAAGAGGTTTCGCAAGGTTGTGCAAGGTTTGGTTGAAATATGACATTCCATTCGCCTGATATTTACTAATATTGAAAATGTTGACCATTTGTGGGGGAGGTACCAGAAGGAGTGGACCAATGGTTCCCATCTTCGGACTTAATGTAGACCTCGTAAAGGTAATGGGTTGTAAAAAGTTTGGTTCACATCGGACATTCCATTCGCATGATATTGGATTTACAAATATTGACAATTTTGGCCATTTGTGGGGGAGGTACTAGAAGGAGTGGACCAATGGGTCCCATTTCCTACTTGATCTAGGCTTGGTAAAGATAATTGGTTGTACAAAGTTTCATTAAAATCGTATAGTCCGTTTGCATGTTATTATAAAATTAATGTTTAGCTCAATTTTGACCATTTTGTGGGGGAGGTACCAGTAAGAGTGAACCAATGGGTCCCCTTTTCAAACTTAATCTAGATCTAGGTAAAGGTAATAGGTTGTGCAAAGTTTGATTCAAAACGGACATTTCATTAGCTTGATATTGGTATTATAAATATTGAAATTTTTGACCCTCTGTGGGGGAGGTACCAGAAAGAATGGACCAATGAGTACCATCTTCAAACTTGATCTAGGCTTGGTAAAGATAATAGATGGTACAAAGTTTCGTTAAAATCGGACAGTCCGTTTGCATGTTTTTAAAAAATAATTTTTAGCACAATTTTGTGGGGGAGGTACCAGGAGGAATAGACCGATATTCCCCATCTTCGAACTTTAACTAAGTTTGAAAGAAATATTAAGATGTGCAAAGTTTGAATGAAATCAGTTGCTGCCTTCGAGAGTTCTCGTGCTCACCAGCCATCAAGAGAGACAGAGGGACAACGGACGGAGGGACATGAGTAAATCGACTCCAAATTTTCAGAAAAAGGATTTGATCCAAAGAAACATGGGGTCTAACGCCAATATTTCAATGAGGCACATTTTCACCATATCAAAGTGTATATATCCTTATTAGACATAGGGCTGAGAGTATAAAAACATGATTTTCGAAGGTGGGGATTATTGGTCCACTTCTTTTGGTATCTCCATCTCCCGCCACTATGGGTCAATAATTTGAAAATTTGTAAATATTTGGTTGGGGGAAAAGAAATCCATTATTTTTTATTTAACATGCTTCGGAATGTCCGATTTGGCACAAATATGCACCGTTTTGTTGTATGATTTGTTGTCATTTTAAAGTTAACTTCATAATGCCTCTCTCATAGAAGACCTGCTCTCTATTTGTTCTATGACTTATTAGTAGATTTCCACAATCCTGCCTAGATACCAATTTTTTATCATTAAGTCCTGCTCTCTATTTGCAAAAAACTCTAGTCGATTTTCACAATAATCCCTAGGTACCAATTTTTTATCATTAAAAAATTTTGCAATGCAAGAAAAATCGCTTGGTGCCAAGTTCGGACTGTATGGCTTCCCGGACTTCTCAACCAAGCTTCCGAAGTTTCTGGCGAGTCACTGTAGATGTGTGTGGCCTAGCGTTGTCCTGGTGGAACACGACACCTCTCCTGTTGGCCAATTCTGGCCGTTTCTGGTCAATTGTTATGTTCAAACGGTCCAGTTATTGACAGTAGAGATCAGAATTTAGCATTTGGCCATATGGAAGCAACTTATAATAAATAAACCCCCTCCAGTCCCACTAAATGCATAGCAGAACCTTCCTGGCCGTTAATCCTGGTTTGGCCACCGTTTGAGGTGACTTCAACGCACTTTGACCACAATCGTTTTCGCACAGGGTTATCGTATGTGATCCATTTTTCATCTCCATTCACCATCCGTTTAAGAATCTTTGATCCATCCTATTTTTCTCTTAATTTCTGTGGCACCCAAACATCGAGGTTCTTTTTTAATCCTACTTTGTGTAAATGGTTTAAAGCAGTTTTATGGTCGATTTCTAGCTCCTGGGCGATGTTACGACAGCCCGGTCAGCTTCGATGCCGGCCAGCATCGATCATTTCTTCGATTTTATTGACTTTTTCGACGACTGGACTAATGTATATCTTTTTCCCCTACCTAATATGTTATAATGCAAACAGAGTATGTGATTTGTTTCAATATCTACACAATATCTTTGCTATTTGTGTCCTGAAATAGGATTTTACTTCTTCTAGTACCTCTCCATGAATCTCATACGAAACTATTTTTACCAAATTCTTTTCACATCTGGAAATGCTGCATATCGGTTTATTCTTTCTGGTACCTCCAGCAAAGGGTTACAAATTTAAAAATCAATTCCGAAATTAAGTCCTATTGGTCCACTCCCGTCACATATTGTCAATATTTTGATATGTTCTCTATTTTTACTTCTTTGTGTCATAGCGCATGTGTTACTTTAATGTTGCCTAGGTCTGATAGGACCGCATAACTTTAAACCATTCTATGAGTTAAATGGGTTCAAACCCGTAAAAGGCGTAATCAAATTTCAAATAAATCAAATTGGATCAGTTCGTAAATGTAGTGGTAATAATATGTTTACCGAACTTTTATCATGGACAATTGGCCTCATTTACCTGAAACTGTAAGAAGTAAGAATAAATTTATACTACAAATAGGCTGAAGACTGTATAAATAATCCCCATTGAAATGGGGTTATTAACAAAAATTGATCAATCCAAAAAATCTAGTCCTTGTAAACCAAAAGATTTTCAAATCGAAGAAAAAACGTTAAATGTTTATAATAAACTAGCACTTTGATACGCTAACGGCTAGTAAGGAAGGATGGGTGGGCAGAATGAAGTAGAAGAAGTCATAACATTAGCAGCATCCAATGGTAATAACAACAGCAACAGGAGCAGCAACCTGGATGACTGCCACCATCAGTACCATCACCACCACACCATGGCCATCCTGCACTGCTAATGTAGCATCAGCAATTTATTAAAATTACGATTACATCGGGTGAAAGATAATATTTCGTGGCAATGTTTTCTTCGTTGTTTATCATTCGAAGATGAGTGAGTGCGGGCAATGTTTGGCTGCTCTCATTGTTGTTGTTATTGTCGTCTTTGTTATTATTGTTTTGTTTGAAAAGCATTCATAATCACTGCAGGCCTTTTTTTGGTATGGCAACCGTGGACGAGTTACACCAAAAACTTTAATCTAAGCTGAACATCACCATCATCAGCAGCAGTCGTGGTCCTATTTGATGGCATTGTTCGTTCGATGCATCCTACAACAAAGCACCTTCTTTCTGCTTCTTCTTCCTTGTCGTCATTATGTGTGAGTGTGTGCCACCATCAAGCCATCAGCGTTTGTTTGAACTTTAGGCATTAGAAAGAAGAAAACATTAAAACCGTTAATGGATGCAGCAGTCGTTCAAAATTAAAAAAAATGCCCACAAAAAAGAAACACTTCGAAGTTGAGGAAAATGCGGGTCAATTATTATTACGATTAGTAGGAGAAGCTGTAACAGCGGTGAGTAGGCCGCATTAGCATCATGAAGCTCCTATGAGCATGTAACCACCAACCAACCAAACCATTCAACCAACCACTAATGCAATGGAGCTCTCACTTTGTAGCTATAAAGTGATGATCGGATTTCTGTGTTTGGCCTGACCGCGTGTTGTGAAATGAATTTATTTTTTGTAATTAATTTTATTTCATTTTCACCATTCTTTGTGGACAAGCGCACCCGATTTTTGCTTTTTGCTACTTAGCGGGGGAACTGAAAAAATATCCTGACCATATATGTTATGCACTGCAGGCTGGGGGCATTTGTTGATGTTGCCAAAGAAGGTGGTGATGCGGCTTTGCTTTTTGTGGGTGCTTGGGGTCGATCGCATTGAACAGCCTCGCCTTATCAGGTAGTATGGTTTTTGTTACACCTTTGATGTGTATGTGAGGATGTGGGTGAGGTTGGTAGAGATTTCATTGCTGAGATTATTACAAAGATGTGCTGTTTTACAATCAGAGGCTATAGGTGGCTATACTTGTACTATGGTCAAAAGTGGGTGCAGTCTTTATTATTGCATTATTATAATTTGTGGTGTGTGTTTATTAATGGACATGTCGAACCATTGAAGCTTCCTAGATTTCGAAACTCATTGAAAATTGTGAGAAAATAAATTAGAAAGAAATAAGAAATTATGAAAGTTATTGATTTTCAACAGATAATAAAGATTAAATGTGGTGGTCATAACCAGAAACAATATTAGCTACCGAACGTGAGAGACCATCCCCTCCTGATAGATAATGCTGGATAAATTAAAATTTGACGCTAAGATATTAAATATTGTTTGGATAGTAAGAAGGAGCTGGGAATTAGTTTTAATTTTAAATTTCAAAATATGAGAGAGGTGGGTATTGAAGACACATTTTATGATGAAGACTAGTTTAATAAAAATATGATGTGCAACATTTAATTCCAACTGTGGACTCTGTTCAATTTTTCAAAATTGTTACCCTTTGTGGTGAGTAACAGTAATGTCTACCCTATATATATTCGATATTGACACTAAATCTATTTTTATATCCTTAGTCTCATGAGTCCTAACGGTATACTATCCTAATATTCACATCCTAATATTTTAACCAAGCCTATGTAATGTCTGACCCTTCTGGTACCTGTCCCACATAATGTTACAAGTTTGTAAATCCAATATCAAGCGAATGGAGTGTTCGATCTAAGCCAAACAGAGCACGTCGTAATATTTTTACAAAGGCTCGATAAAGTCGGCTGTTTTTACCCCTTGGTCAACTCTTGCTGCAATCTTCCCAGTCAATCTTCAGTCCGAAGACCGTACCCATCGGTCCACTTCTTCTATTTCTATTCAATTTTTGTGCTTTCTTCTGGTAACTTTATAGGTTACAGTTATGACCCGGACATCACGCAATTTTACCAACATGGATCAAGACGTTTGCGTGGAAAAAAAGCAAAATATTCTCCGGACAGACAAAGCCGAATACGTTGACAATATATCCAACACCAACAGATCATATTTATGATCCAAACACCACGGAATTTTACACGTGAAGTGGATCTTATTGCCTGAGTGCGTAATAATGGGTGTGGAAATTTATAAATGTTTCATTCAATAGGGTACATATTTTTTCGACGATCTGTTGCAGATTTCAGATATACGAAAACATTCACAGGGCTTCGAATTGTCGGGAAAATTTGCATAAAATCGAAATTTAGATCCACTGACAATTTTTGTGGTAGTTGCGTAGGGTATTGTATGGTCTACCACAATCCTTCTGCACAGCATCGCTCAATGGTTTTATTCAGGGTTAAAAAGACAGCATCTGGTAACCTTAGGATTAGCCCTTCAGAGCAACCGCTATTAAAAATTAGAGACAATGTCTAATGTTGCAAAATAATTAGATATTTAGCTTAGACAATTGTTGCTAAGCTCATATTTTATGTGGTAGCTATTTTTAATTAGGCCTAAGTGTTAATGCTGCTACAAATTCAGCAGCCAAAAATAGCGATAGCCTCAATTTGTTGCATCGGGATCGTCTAAAACCAATATTTCGATGTATTTAAATCGAATTCAGCCTTTTGGGTTCTTTTATGGTAGCTATTCCTTTCATTTATATTTTTACTGATGTATGTACGTTATATAGTTCTGGGACCTGTTATGGTAGCTATCCCTATTCAATCAACATTCAATTTTGATAGATGTGTTTGTGACCGTCAATTTTTTAAATATTAGTTTGGGGAAAAATACATCAAATATTTTTATATGAACTAGAGGACTTTATTTAACATGGTTCGGAATGCCCAAATATGCACCGTTTTGTTGTATGATTTGTTGCCATTTTAAAGGTAACTTGATAATGCATCTCTCATAGAAGTTCTGCTCTCTTTTTGCAAAAAAACTCTAGTAGTCGATTTTCAAAATCCTCCCTAGATACACATTTTTTATCATTAAAGAAATTTTGCAATGCAAGAAAAATATGTAATCGGTTTGTGCCAAGACCGGACTGTATGGCGGATGCATTAAAACTTCCCAACAAAGCTCCCGAAGTTTCTGGAGATGTGTGTGGCCTAGTGTTGTCCTTGGCCAATTCTGGCCGTTTCTGGTCAATTGTAAATGATTTAAAACAGTTTTATGATCGATTTTTAGTTCATGGGCGATGTTACGACTGCTAACATGCCATGTCAACTTCGACCATTTCACCGACCGGGGTAACGACCGGGGTAACTGTGCGAGGTGCATCTTTAACATCAAAAACTGCTGAACGTAATCTACGAAACAAAAATTGCACATAATTTGCTGTTACAGTATCGCAACCATAAACACAATTCACAATTTTAGTCACTAGGCTTGTATTTCGTTTGTAAAAGGAAATCTGTAAAATTTACCGAATTTTCTCTTTGTTCACTTCCATTTTTAACACCCTATAACTCACAACTGAATGCACCAAACAAAAAAAGCAAAATATTTTTTTTACTCCAACGAGCATAAATCTGAAATTGTTTGATCGTTACTTTACTTCAACCAAATAGCCTATAATTGTATATTTCGGGTTCTCATTGAATAGAGATTGACCCTACCAAATTTCAATATTCCTGAAGTTTGGCCCCTATATATTGACAGCCTGCATTATTCGTTATTTGGGGTTTTTGAGCACCGATTGCTCTAATTCTTTAGGTTATGGGGTAAGTTGGTCGCACATTGGAGGGCAAAATATATTAATTATTTTGAATTCTCATTGAATAGAGATTGACCCTACCAAATTTCAATATTGGCTCAAGTTTCAGGGGGGTTTTGAGCACCGATTGCTCTAATTTAATTCTTCAGGTTATGGGGTAAATTGGTCGTGCATAGGTGGGTAAAATATATATTTTAGAAGGTGACGTCACATTTTTGGTTTTATAGGCATCCAACGAATTTTTGAAAAAGGTATTTTCAAGGATTTTGCCGAATATTCCACTAGTGTCGCTGTACTTCAGCAATCCCGTTTCTTTGAGAACAAAAAGAAAACCCATTTTAGACAAATTTCCACATCAGCCACTGTTTTGACGTAGCTCTAATATTATTGATATTGATATTATTAAGGTTCTATCTAAATTTTCTCATCGAAGTGGCTATAATTTGGCTAGTTTTCCAATCTGAGTGTCTGTAATGGGGAAAAATTATTTTTTTAAGGGGATGAACGTACTACCACAAACAGTAATAACATAGTTCCCATGTTAATATACACCAATTTACGGAGGATGGTATTTAAAAATTGGCCTGCAGAAATTATTGAGTTTTTAATTTCCTTTCATTCAAAATATGCCTTAGAGATTATTTTTTCATTTGCCGAATATATCTTCGATTGCTTTGAGACGTGGACACTGGAAATAGTCTCCGTGGGTCAAATATGGATGTAGTGGTAATTCAAAACACAATTTTTGGAATGGTTTTTTGTCGATTCTTTTGTTAAATCCAAATTTTTATCCAGGATTTGAAACACCAACATATATAACAGACATATTTATCAGTTCCCTTCCAAAGGTTTTCTAATCTATGCGTCTGCATTATCTATTAAAACCCGAACTAACACAAATAAACGAACAACAATAGTTTTTCTTACAATTTTCCAATTAATTGCAACTGTTCAGACAAACAAAATGACCAATGTCTACCTTGGGTAAATATATGGACAAGGTGTTGCCTGTGATTGAGAGATTGCTAGTAATGTGGATGCTACTTGGTCGGTTTGGTGGGCATGTCCAGTCCAGTGGAAGTGTATGGGATGTATGACTGTTCATTATAACAATCTTCTCTTAATGTTTGTTAAACATAGGACTGCAGTGAGGAGCCGAAGTAATGCCAGCCTTCCTACCTATGTAACTGCCATCCAGCCCGCCTCCCCACACGTAGGCCAAAAAACATCAATTTCCTTTCGTAGAAAATACAGCGTCCGCATCATATCGTAATTCAAAATCACTTCTTTATGTTGTGCGATGTGGCATTTAAGAGTGAGAATGCGTCGTCGCGGCCGTCTGGTGATTAGTTGCGTGGCTAGAAGTTGCTGCTGCCTCTCATTAATATTTCCGATCACATTTTCCAAACAATTGGTGCGTTGTTATAGCACTTTAGCTATAATTTCTTCTTCGTGGACGTCATCTTTGTCTTTGCTGTTGTTGTCGTAGTCTATGCGGTAATAGTTTTGTGGTGGTTATTTGATTTAAAGCTTTTTGGTATTTGATATACATACATACGTCCATGCGGAAGATCTAATGAATGTGGGGGATGGTGTGATAATGTTGGGGAAAATTGAAATCCGATTACTTTAGAAAGTGGTAGCTAGAAACTGAAGGTGATGTTATTTACTGAAAAATCCTAGATGAGTAGTCAAAGAAAGTTTCCTTCCGATTGTAATACCTCGTAACAGTGTATGACCGCGGCAAAACACCGAAAGAAAAATATTTTTGGCACCGCTTTCAGGCACATCCTCTTGTAGAGATGAAGATCGAAGCCTGGTGACAGATACAGATAGCGTGTTGAGGATCTTGAAGGAGCATATTGCATTCTTTTGGTATCAAATAGTGGCGATAAAGAAGATACCCCAGAACCAATAAGTGATGACGGTATATATTGTATACCACCTATCTAAAATGAGGTCAGAATAGCATTAATCGGCTGAAGAGTTATAAAGCAGCAGGTGACGATGGGTTACCAGCCGAACTTTTCAAGACTTGTGGTCAGATGCTGGTCAGCAGCATGTACCAGCTGATTAGTACGATTTGGGTACAGAAATGCATGCCCAATGATTGGAACCTCAGCATACTGTGTCCGGTGCATAAAAAAGGAGACAATATTTGCCAACTATAGAGGAATATGTATCCTTCCCATCGCATATAAAGTGCTATACAACGTACTGTATGAACGACTGAAGCCAATTGTCAATGACATTATCGGACCATTGCAATGCGGCTTCAGACCTGGCAAAACAACTATAGATAATTTTTACTCGTCGCAAAATCCTGGAAAGGACCCACGAAAAACACATTGACACATTCCACCTATTCGTCGACTATAAAGCCGCATTTGACTGCCCTATCCGTTCAGAAGTGTATAAAGTCGAAAAGTACAAAATTCATACGACTATGTAGGACAACTTTAAGTGGCAAAAGGTCAGCAGTTAAAGTCGGGAAGGACCTTCAATACCGAACTAGGATTCAGACAAGGTGACAGTTAACGGTGTGACTTGTTTAACATCCTGCTGGGAAAGGTCATACGAGAGGCAAATGTTAACCGAAATGACACTATGTACACCAAAAAACCACATGTTACTCGCCTAGGCCGATGACATCGACATAATGGGTCGAACATTGTCAGCGGTAACAGCCACCTTTGAACAAATTGAGAAGGAGTCTGCAAAATGTGGAACTGGCAGCTGATGATATCAACGCGCAAGACGTCTATAGACTCGGAGCAACTGCTTGAAAACTACTGCTTCGAGGTAGTCAACGATTTTATATAGCTTGTTACCGCTATAGATAGAACTAATGACCACAGTTTTGAAATTCGGATGAGAATAGTGTTGGCCAACAGATGTTACTATGGTCTAAATAATGATCTGAAGCATGGATACTTGCGCAAGCAGATGAGGCAGCTCTTGGAGTGTTTGAGAGAAAAATTCTCCGAAAGATTTATGGCCGATCTGCGTCTACGGCGAACAATAAAAGCGAGCCAACTGATGGTTCACGTAAAAAGAGAAGGCCACGAATTCGATGGAAAGGTCAAATGGAAGACTACAACTCGGAACATGGGTTTGCGAACGACTTATATAGGCTATCGCATGAGGACCCTAGTTCCTTGTAATAATTAGTAATATGATTTATAGATCCATCTATATGTACATTTAAAGGTAGCCGCATATCCGCTATCCGTTGACTTCGTGGTGGATATTTTCCTATTCCTCCTGTGGAAAACCATTTCTGCATTTCCGTAACATATCGAATATGTCATAAGTTTTTGGCTCAGAAGCAATGATCATGCAATCATCTACGTACGTAATGATTCTTGTGCAGTCCTGTGGGCATGGAATCCCAGATAGATAGAGGTTAAACAGTTCCGGAGATATCACCCCTAAAAATTTATCTGACCTTTTACGATTTTCTGACCAAGCGCTTTTCTTTAGGACCACGTATCTACGCCAATAGTCCAATGTCGATTCAAGACCTCAACGATAGAATTCATAAGGCTATCGAGGACATGTGGCCTGCAATTTCTTTCCTTCCCACCCTCCTTAGTTCGTTAGTTTGTATTTTTTTTTCGAAAGCCATTCAATGGATTCAATTGCATTGATGATTGTGGTTTCTTTTTATTATTATTTTATCACTACCTTTGATTGCAGCATTCACTTCACTTTTCTTCTTCTTCGCTGGTTTGGTTTAATTCTTAATGGGGTTGTGGTGTAGTTGTTGTTGTCTCGCTGCTGCTGTTTATTAATGCTTCTTATAATGTTGTTTTTGTTTTTCTTCTGATACTCTTCAGGTTACTTACAATCATCCAGTAATGCCAAAGAGACACACACATTTTCCCGATTCAATGTCGATGCCGAAGAAATGAAAAATTGAATTAATTCCATTTTGGGTTTGCACGCACTCCGCACTTTTGTTAGATTTAATGAAGCAGAAAAAAATGTTGAAGAAGACACACGAATGTTGGTGTCTGTCCGACCTCATCTTTAGTTACCTTCATATGAATAGCTTTGATCGTACTTACATACATGCATGTACTTCTATAAAGAAAGGTGTTATAAAAGTCAGGTTTTAATTAAAGACTTTTAATTGTTATGACGTGCTATTTATAAACTTCTTGGTGTAATGCAGCCAGCTTATGTGTATGCTTGCTGTCTATGCTGCGTGTGCATTCCAGTGTAGTTGGTTCTCCTTTTGTTTCCTTGACTTTGGTACAGAAATTGTTCATCAAATAACATTTGAGAATCCATACAACAAATTTTGTATGGCTTGCAGTGTAGAGAGTTAAATGGTATTCTAATGAAGCGTTGTAGTTGTTACTTCTATTCTAATTTGAGATTAAAAAATCTAAATTTGTTGTGGTTATACATTGGTGTCTTAATTATCATTTTTTTATATATTGTTTTGAATTGCAGGGCTGATTGTTTTGAATTTCAACACGTCACGTTAAGATATTTTCAAGAAAAAAAGCATAGAAACACCATTTTTTATTTAATACTAGATATTATTTTACTTCTTTTATTAAAAACCAGTGAGCGGAGCAGTTTAAGTGGACGGGCCCACCATATGATACCCTGCACAACTACCACTAAAATCGAACTTTCAGCGCTTCTATATTTTAAACATGGACAATATTTCGAGATATTTGCTCAAACTTGTGTATACTAAGCCCCGATAAAATCATTTACAGATAAAAAATTTTTGAAAAAAATCTGTAAAATCTATCAAAATTGCCAACAATTTGTACAGTACACCTAACATTCAGAAAATCACCTTTATTACAGAAAGTAAAGGTGCAAATGCACCAGAAATTGCAAGAATTAGCAGAAAACAATAAATAATTCCCAAAATAAATAAATATTTGAAATAAAAACTCAAAAAATGGGAATTAACCTAAAGGAACGATTAAACTTCGATAGCCTTCATTGAAGAAGGACGGAATATTTTTGCAGTATGTGAGAAAATATCCATCGATATTGGCATTTATTATATCAAATCGATTGTTCGAGTAGTAGAGAATATATTTTATCAAAAAATATATCAGTCACAACTGAACGAACAGAGATCAACGCCTATGTTGACGAGTAAAAGTTTCTGGCACACAGCAGCATTTCCGATGCTCAAAAAAAGACTTCAAATATTTGTCAAACTGAAAAAATGTTTTTTTTCTTTGAGGCTAAAATAGATTAAGTGGAAGTTATTCTATTCAAAAAATATTATTTTGGAAAAATATTATCATGTTCAATAGATTTTAAGAGTTAAGAGTTGACCATCAAAATTGCTGCTGTGTGCCAGAAACTTTTACTCGTCAACATAGGCGTTGATCTCTGTTCGTTCTGTTCGAGGGCTGATCAAAAAATGTTTACCACAATAAATGTTTTAATTACGTGACCACCACTGTAGGTCAGCAGCTCCATTTTCTGAGCCTGTTATTTTATCGAAATCTTGTTTCCCGAGGTGAATATTTACTCCATAATTTTAGGTTTTGGTTGTTTACACTCGAAATATTGACCGATCCACATCTAAACAGCCTTTCTGAGTATTTGTAAGATCCCTTTTACCGTGTAAAGTATGTGGCGTTCTGCATATAATAATGGCCCGTATAGCGACTAGAAAATCTAACAAAACTAAAGTTTTCGGTTTATTGCACCCCCATCTCATCATTTCCGAAAATTATAGGCGTCGTTTTTGACCATACCCGTAATTTCATGGAAATTTTAAAAGCGATCAGCGCCCTTGGGGGTTGATAGTAGTAATACTAAACAATATCATAACACATAGACACCTTTAAATATTAACGTATAAATCCCACACCCGAGTACATACAATAAATCAATTTAAAGGGCAACTCCTCCCTTTGGATGTACTATCAACTTCGCGGGTCTATGTCCTTCAGGAGTAAGTATATACGCCCAAGAATACAAACGTTTGTCATTTTTCACCTAAAAGTCTGGATCCATTTAACCCGCTAAATATTGACCGATCTTTAGCAAAACAGGCACACTTATTATTTGGCTTGATCATCTTATCTTCTTCATGCAAAATGCTCCGGACATAATTGTGGCATCTGGAGTAACCAGAAAATAGACAAAAAAAAAAAAAAAAAAAAAAATGGTTCAAAACTTTGTCCTGTACCGTGTTTACAAATTATAATGAACAGACGAACGGACACACATGTCTAGATTGACTTAGCTAGTCGAGACGATCTAAGTTTCTATCTAAACTTGTATATATAGGACATATTTTAGAAGTTTTTTATACATACAAGAAATCGGACAAAAAGTAGCCGAATGAGTGGTTTCGCCACATTTTTCAACCGAATTTGCTATAGTTTGATTTTTCAGGTTCCCATGAGGTGTCATAAGCTTACGGTCTGATATAGCCCCATATAACGGTACACCCTGTTTTCGGTATATTGAAGGCTTTTGGTATAAAGGGCCTTAAGGGCACACATACAAATACAGGGTGATATAAAAAGACTACAAAAACAGTCAAACGCCATAATCTTTAAATTTTTTAAATTTTTTCGAATGAAACCAAAAAATGTCAGAAATAACATCAAATTTTAGAATATGTTTAGATTTGTTCGAATTGGTCATCTTTGGTACGAATTTTGGCCGTCACACGGCCAATGAAACCGTCACACGCTGCCCAAATGTTGCTCTGCCGTATTTTGGTCCATTCGCAGCGAAGTGCTTGCTTGAGGTGATCGACACTTTGGTATTTTTTAGTGCCAACCTTGCTTTCTAAAATACTCCAGACACAATAGTCCAACGGATTGTTATCCGGAGATTTTGGTGGACATTGTGCGCTGGAAATGAAGAGATGAACCTCATTTTGTAACCATTCTTGGGTGCGCGTGCTGAGTGCGACGGTGCTGAGTCCTATTGGAATGTCCAAGGTCTGCGGCGAAAATGTTTGCGTGCCCAAGGCTTTAATACACCCTCCACAATATTTTCGCGATAATATTCGGAGCGGAGAGCGACCATCGGCTGTTATGGCGACTCACACCATCACCATGGCCGGCGCTTGAGTTCTTGTGACCAACCGAAGGTGCACATTTTCAGCTGACCTCTTTGGCAAGTAAACACGACTATTTTGTTTGTTTACAAACTGCTGGACAACGAATGGTTTCTCATCGGAGAAAACCAAATTCGGAAGTTCACCACTTTCGGCCAAGCGATGCAACTTTTTAGCTCTTTTGAGTTTATTTTCTTTCTGGTGCGGTGCACTTTTTGGAATTTCAATGGCTCATTTTTCAATATTTGCTCATTTTTCAATATTTGCTCATTTTTCAATATTTGTCGAATGAAATATTGCGATATGTTCAGCTCATTTTTCGGCCACTGCGACTCGGGAATTCCATCACGAATAACTTTGTTTCTGGAAAATTCTCACCAAAATGCTTTTGTACCCTTGTGGACAATATAATGATCTGTCACTGGAATAATTTTAACAAATGTCGGACGAGTGGTTTAGAAATGACAGCAGTCTGAAGTTAGTTGCAGCTTTTTCATCTCAACTTGTAAAAATACTGTCCCTTTTCGTTATAAATAAGTTTTAAACCCCAATCGAAGTATCTATAATTTTGCATAGCGGATTCGTGGTGAATTAAATAATGTTTCAAAAAGTATTCAATATATGCTAATGCTTAAAAAAATCGTTTAATTTTCGCTATGTTGAAGTTTTCCAACCTGAGTGTCTGTAATTTGGAAAATATTTTTTCGGAGCATGAAAGGTTATTTTTTTACTTGTTAATTAATTTCTTCTAGCAAATTATATGAGATTTTTTGTAATTCTATAATTAAATGATTCTAATATTTTAAACTCTTTTACATTTAATTTTCTTCTTAGCAATTAAATTTATTTTAATGGTGAATCCCAGCACACACCACACAAACTCTATTAAACGCAAATCACTTCGTCATATGTAACAATAAATCTATTGGGGAATCTTCAAATTGTTGTAATTACTTCAAATCGATATTATCTATAACGAATTGAAATGCAATTGAGAGCTACAAAATCAGACACACACATAAAATTTCAGTTAAAATCATTTTAAACAGCCGATTTTCACTCATTAAAGCACATAATTGTTAAAAAAGCACAACTTTACAAAACGCTTGATTTCTGAACGATGAACGAGTAAAGTCAAATCAAACTCATATTAATATTCATTAAATTTAATTGAATAACACCATAGAAATGGAGAAGAAGAATTCAAGTGGTGATGGGGAGAGAGAACTGCTTCAGATCTTCATAGCTGCAGATGATGGTTCGTCTACGGGATGGGGTGCATTCATATTACTCCCGTACAACGCAAAACAGACGTACTGCTGATTCCACTGATTGAGTGTATAAATCTAAGTGAAGTGATTGAAAACGACCATACAGATAGTCAATACGATACATACATATATGGACTTGATGGACAAACAGACGCCGTTACTTAATTGCCTCTTGAATGTGCAACTTTAGGATCACCACCACTACTCCATTTTCTTGTTAATATGCTTCCAATATAATAACAGCACGCTCACGACGATCTATCTATGCTGGTGCTTCTATCTTATTAGCCATTGGCTGCACTTCATTGTTTCAATCTTTATTTCGTTTATTATTCTTCGTATAGAGCAGCAGGATCACACACACAGGGGGGAAATGATGATCTTGAATGATTTGGTACAGATGTATGGCATAGCGTTTTTCCCATATTTACAATCAATTAAATGAAATTAATTAACAACAAATGTGTGTAATGTTGCAGAGACATAGTTGTTATTTATTTGTATTTGTTCATGATTGGCTCAGCACAAGAATTGATTGGGAATATATAGACGCCATTTGAAACCATTTGAGATTAAGGACTTCAGAGAGGAGTTTTGTCTACAGAATGCCATTTGAGAGATCATCGAAGACCTCCAGAGAATTTTCTATTTCTAGTAGATCTTCTGAACATTATTTTTTATATAAAATATAAGAAAACCCCAAGACCTGATGAGAGTTTTTTGTATTACCAGGCGACTTGTTGAAAATAACTTTGATAAGTTTATATCAATAGAATACCTCCTCACAGATTTTCGTCGATGGAAGATGCATCGGCGGTATTCTATCTGTGGATAGTCTATCAACAGCAGTTCTTCTGAAGCGCCTTCAAACAATAAAACATATTCTTATGTCCAAAAGAGACTTTCATCGACTCTACCTTCTTGTGACAGGTTTACTGTGTATAAATGTGGCCCATCAAGTTCGGTTTTCTAATATATAGATGTTAGATTCCGTCATTGTCATTGAAGAATATCGCACAACTTCTTATGGTAGCTCACTACAAAATTATAACATTTATTGCGCTATTTTAATTCTTGTGGATTTTTGTTTTGGCTCTAGGTCAATTGAAAAACTCGTTGTTTATGTTTTTCTTTTTTGTTTATTTTTATTTTCCAATATTTCGACTGTCTTCGGCAGTCATCTTCAGGGAAATATTTTATGAGAAAAGCAACCGATTTTCATCACCGTCTATGCTAAACTTTAACTTTTTTAATAAAAAAATTATTGTACACATTTTTGGGCGGTGCAAATGGACTATGGATATCCAAATTTCCTAAAACCGTGTTCTAAACTCATATCTTTCCTTCGACGAACAAAATATTTGGAACAAATGAAATATTTTATATAAGATGGTCACGGTTTACAAATGACATTGGGTCAAAGTAAAAAGTATGTTCCCTGTCAGAAATGTTTCGACCGTTTAGAACTTAAAAAAAACTTAACTTATTGCATGTAAAAATCTATACTAATAAAATAGTAAAGTGATTGACTGACTTAACGATTCGGCAACGCCCTGACGAAATGGATGAAGGTAGAATATCGAAATTTGGGTTGAGGGTCTTGGTTCAAAGGTGTCAGATAAAATTAGCATTACCATCGGAGTGTAGGATTGGGATTTTTACGTATTTTTGGAAATATTTTACTTTTGTGTACGAAAAGTGCTAAATTTGGTAGGATTGGGGTATGTAGGAAGTTTTGGAAAGTCTTACTAATGTGTACTAAATGTTACTAAACTTGGTACAAATTGGATTTGGATGAATCGATAGACCAGAAAGCCTTAAATTGGAAGTTAGGATTACTGTAGGATTTGGGTATGAAGGAAGTTTTGTAAATTCGTACCAATAAGTACTAAATGATCCAAATTTAGATTTGGTTGAACCGATGGAGCTTAAATCTTAAAATTTGAAGTTGGGGTGTAGTATTGGTCTATGTAGGACGTTTTGGAAGTTCGTACTAATGTGTCCTAAATTTGGTAATTAATTAATTTTCGGTAGAACCTAAAAGGTGGAGTCCAGAAATTTGGTGTTAGGTCCACTGTTGTGATGTAGGATTGGTCTATGTAGGATGTTTTGGAAATTTGCACCAATGTACTAAATGGTACCAAATGTGTATTTGGGAGAACCGATAGAACTGGAACACTGAAATGTTATGTTAAGATCACTGTTGGGATGTAGAATTAGGCTATTTAGGAAGTTCGTACTAATGTGTCCTAAATTTGGTACAATTTAATTTTTTGTAGAATCTAAAAGGTGGAGTCCAGAAATTTGGTGTTAGGTCCACTGCTGTGGTGTAGGATTGGTCTATGTAGGAAGTTTTGGAAATTTGCACCAATTTACTAAATGGTACCAAATTTGTATTTGGGAGAACCGATAGAACCGGAACACTGAAATTTCAAGTTAAGATCACTGTTGGGATGTAGAATTAGGCTATTTAGGAAGTTTTGGTAATTCGTACTAATGTGTACTTAACTTATTACAATTTAATTTTTGAAATTTGGAGTTAGGGTCACTATTGGGGTGCAGGATTGGAGGTATGTAAGAAGTTTTGGAAATTTGTACCAATGTGTACTAAATGTTACCAAATTTGGATTTGGTTGTATGACGTAGGTAGTTTTGAAATTTCGTATTTATGTGTACTAAATTTGGTACAATTTGAAATTTGGGTGAACCGATAGAGCTGGAATCTTAAAATTTTGAGTTAGGATCATAGTTGGGTGCAATTTGGGATAAGCAGGGTGTTTTTTAAATTCGTACTAATGTGTAAACGATAGAGAGCAGGAATCTTGAAATTTGGAATTAAGATTATTGTTGGAGTGTATGATTGGGGTATGTAGGACGTTTTGGAAATTCACACTACTGTGTACTAAACGGTGCTAAGTTTGGTACACATTTCTAATCAGTGACACTAGCTCTACAAAATGTTTTCAAAAAATATTTTATTAATTTAATTTTTAAAAATTGACCTCCATTTTAGATCCAGACTATTGAATTTGTAGTTTTTTCTTGCAAAATCGTAATGTGATATCTATTTTTTCATATAACCCATAATGAGGTGGTTACAGTTGTATGAGGGTCATCCTTAAAAGTGATCCGATATTGATAATTTTGGGTAGGGAGATTTAGAAAATATGTTTGAAAGAAATGTCCAAAATCCCGAAAATACGTGATAACGGCGATTTCGCTACATGGAGAGAATTCCAAAAAGTGGATCGATGTGGGTAATTTTTGGTAGGGATATTTGCTACTCAATGTGGCTCAAAGCACCAAATTACAGCCAATTCGGTTGAAAAAAAAGTGTAAAATATCCCGAAATATTGGGGTATCGTTATATAGCGGATATATTAAAACGTGAACCGGTATATTGCATTTTTATTACCAAGAATGTTAGGAGTATATGCAAAAATCCAACGCTCTATCTTAAACATGTCAAGCTCTTTTTGTTCTGATCAACAATTTACGGGGTTCGGTGATGAATGTTTTGATGTGTTGCAACTGCTGCAATTATCAAATTGCAAATAAAACTACGAAATATCAGTATAATGTTTTTATCTTGTTTTAGTACTTTTCGTATACATACAGTACCAATTATCAAAATCAACTCCATACCTGCAGCAAATAACGTTCGACATAAAATAAACAATTTATAAAATAAAAATTATACTAATTTTATAAACTTCTACTATATACATTGATTTGCAACCAAAATTTCAAGATAGTAGTTCTATTTGTTCACCAAATATCTAAGGGTACTAATTTTAGTACAATTTAATAATATAAATTCCCGAAACGGGAATTTAATTCAATTCTACACCGTTATTCTCATAAAAATGTCAAGTAAGTTTTAAGTGCTAATAAATTTAGTAAAATAAATTAAACTAAATTAGGTAGCATTTTGAATTTTAATGTTTTTCCTGTACAACAAGACAAAAGTCTTATAAGTGGCAGTACAGGATTATATATATAATCACATGTCCATAATTTTTTAATAATAAGTATCTTAGATATTATAGAAGTGGTAAAAGAATGGATACATTATGGAAAATAATATATATGATTAAAAACATGAGTTGAAATAAATTAACAAAATGATTGAACTACAATAAAAAATAAAAAAAAATGTTTCTATTACAATTGTTAACAAAAGGAACAAAAGGAACTAGTAAATCAAATAAATGGTTTGTATGATCAAACCTAACGTTTTCAATTATGAAAAATGTTGTAAAAGCCGTTTTTTGAAATTACTTATATTGTTGATGCATTGCAAATCAGATGGTAGAGCATTCCAATCGCGTATCGTGCCAATGTAAAATTGTCTCTCAGAAACCAGGCTCTTCCGACGAAAAGGTATAATTTTTCTTCCCTTATGTGATCTTGCAAATGTAATTTTTTCGAACAAATACGTTGGTTTTTGTTTGAGAATAGTTCTATGAAGGAGTTGTAGAGATTAGATTTTAAGAAGTATGTCGAAATTTACTCAATACAGGGATTTAGAATACTGTGAGACATTTTGTCTGTTACTTAGGCCGTACACGTATCGTGTTATGCTATTAAATGCGACATTCAATTTGTGACGACATAGGGAATCACAATAGGCAAACAGCTCACAACCATACAATAAACTTGGAACTATGAAGGTTTTGGCTAGCAGACAGCGAATATTTAGATGTGTGTATGAATGGGATAGCCACAGAGCTCTTAGTTTTGAGTAGGTTTGTCCTACGATAGCATTGATATGGTTGTTCCAGCTTAACGATTTGTTGAAAATTACTCCAAGCTCGATTTTTTCATTGTTGACAAGAATGTCAATATGCTGCAATGATATTTTTCTGTTTTTGTGAATGATCAAGCATTTTGATTTAAGCGGATTCAATAATAGGCCATTAGCTTTAGCCCACTCGCATAATCTAGAGAGATCCTGATTAAGAATTCCTACACACAGACTTATATTGTTTAGGGAGCTACTCAAAAATACTTGCACATCACCTCCGTACATGTGTGCTGGACTATGGTGAAGTTGATCAGGAAGATCGTTCGCGTATAAGGAGAAGAGGAGCGGACCTATGGCGGATCCTTGGGGGACTCATTTTTTTACAGCCATATGTTTAGAGATCAAGGTTCCCGTGTAAACTGACTGAGATCTATTTGAAAGATAGGACATAATTAGTTTTGTATAGGCTGTGGAAAAATTAAAAAAAAAAAAAAAACAACGAAGTTTAAACGGTTTCGAATGCGTTTGAGTGATCAAGCAGAACAAGAAAACATATCTTATTTTCGTCAATCTCGCACCTTGTAGACTCTGAAACTTCTATAAGAGCAGTGGTGCAGCTGTGCCCCGCACGAAAACCAGATTGAATATTATTGAGCAGTGAGTTTCTTTGAAGATACTCGGACATTTGTTCCTGCACGATTTTTTCAAATATTTTTGAAAGGAAGCACAGAAATGCAATTGGGCGAAATTCCGTATTTGATTTTGGTATAGGTATGATTTTTGCATGTTTCCAACGACTAGGAAATGTGCTGGAAGTGAGTATGGAACTAAAGAGATATGTTATGTATGGCACTACAGGATAGAGTAGTATTCGTACAAACTTAGGATCAATTCCGTCAGCACCAATGGCGTTAGATGTAACTTCTTTAAAGCATTTAGGAACTTCTTTATTAGAAACGCTGTGAAATTCAAAATTCCCATCACTAGCTAGATCATTTAATGTCCCTGAGTTAAATCCATTGTAAGACGCGTCAGTGACTAGAGAAGGTACGTTAATAAACTTTTCATTGAGTTCGTCCACACCTAGTTATGAATTTTTAATACCTTACTTCAACCTTCAATCAAGTTTCACATCAAGTTTCTGGCTCCATTCTTTCACTCAATACCAATTGTACTAATTTTAGTACCGCATAAACAAATTCCGAGATCAATATGTAATCCGCTTCCCCGTTAGAGAGTTATATTGTGCATACGACCGACATGCGGACGGGCATTTCTAAATGGACTTCAAATTTTCTTGAACAGAAAACCTGGGACTGATGTTTCCATGTTACACATTTTTAACCCTTTCAGTGTTTTTGTCGAATATTTTTCCGTTATACTATGTCCCGTTACAATTGATGTCTTTGTTTTTGCTGAAAGACAGACAAAACTGTCCGAGGGTTAAAATAAGAATTGTTTTTTTTTCTAAACTCTGTGCCTTCATATGATTTTAAGTACAAAATTTAAGATTTTTATTCCAACAAAAATTTTTTTGACACTGAAAGGGTTAATGTAGTAAGGTGTATACATCCCCATTAATCATAAATGTGAGTGCATCAGAATGTTTGATTTCAATTGATTAAACTTTTGACTTTAGATTTAATTTCAAAAGCTCAAGTTACTTACGTAGAGAAAATTACATGATGACTTACCTGAAAATAAAGAAAAATAAAAGAATAAATTAAAATTTGCATCATTTATATTTATCTATAAAAAGTTAAACAATTTTGGCTAATACTTATTTCAGTCAATATCTCTCAGATTATTTTATTATCAATATAAAAAAACTGTAACAAGAAGAATTACTATAATAAAAATCAATTCATTCGCGCTAATCTAATTCAATTTTATTCTTTTTGTTGTTAATATAATCACAGTTATAAAAAATGGGCAATGAACTGCATAGGGTATACCAATGCTCTAAAGGAAAGGTGTGTTAACCCAGCCACATTCACTAAATGGAGAAAATAAGATTTATTACCATCACAAGGCTGGCAACTACTGCCAAAATAAGAAAGCAAAAACATCGACGAACCATAATTTCATAATACACAATCTTTGCTGATAAAAATGAACATGGAGATGGAACAAGAAGAAGAAGAAAAATATAAATGGAATAAGAAATATACTACAGCAAAAAAAAAATAGATACTACTCTTCTTCCTTCCTCTATTTTTTGTTCAATATAATAAGCGAGTATAGAAGATGATGCGGCGTTCGTTACCTAGAATTGAATGGCAATGCTTAGGGAAAAGGAACATTTTATTTCAGGGAATACAGTGTTTAAAGACGAAGATACATTTTCTATACAAAAACATTTTAGCGAAAAATTTTATATACGGAAAAAATCTCTCTACAGCTGAAATATGTATTACCGTGGTGAAATATTTTCTATTCTGCAACTATATATCACTGAGGTGAATTACGAGGTCTGATCGAAAATGCAATGGTACCGGTTTATGTATTGCAGTTCCTATACAAGTTTTCTTACCAGTGTGTCTGTAATTCGGAGTTAATTTCTTTTTGGTAAAGGATAAACTGCCTACCAACTAGCACAAATTACACAACCAAGTCCCCATATGAAAGTCCCGTCTGATATAATGAATTTTGAATGGACACATCATAGTGGAGGGTATGAAAAGATCGGCCGATACGAACATAACCACGTTATTACTTATTGTAAAACACATATTTTTTGAAACACTGTTCTCCTCGCTTTCCTTAATTCAATTTTGCAAGCCTGGCCATAAATGCCCTTTCATGTAATGGACGCAAACGCATAATAATAGGCTGTTGTTGTATATTCCCTATTCCCTAGCAGTTTCTTTTGCTGTGGCCATTCTCACTACCATCATAATCAGCATCACAGCATAACCTAGCCTAGAAGATAGCCAAATCTCTATCGCCTAGTCAAAACACTTAAAATAGACTTTTATCATCATTTATGGTTGGGCACAAAAAGGGGTGCCAATGTACCATCAATGCTGGGCTTTTGGGAAAAATATAGTTTTTAGAAGGCATACGAAGAAATATCGAAGCTAAGAATACAACAAACAACCTATTCAAATGTGTGTATAGACACATACACGCACATAGTCATAAACATCATCCATAATAATACAGAAAATCCGCACAATGATAATAATAGACTACAGCGAAGGAAAAGAAGACGAAAAAAATGTGAACAGACCTTCAAGATACGCTTAGATAGATAGCCGAAGAACATCAAGCATCTGCAGTGGGATAAGAAAGAACCATTCGTAGAACATAGAACAAAATCAATGATTCGTTAAACCGAAAACGCACTTGAATGCATTGCAAATCTTTGATTTTTTGCGCGATCGTGGAACAAAAAAGAAACAAAAATATAGAAGAATAGTTTTCGTACAAATGAAAGGGTTGCCTTTGCCATGAGGACGTGCATGCTGCAGCAGCATTCATGTGAATGTGTTTTTTTGGACCGCGTATATGTCTTGTGCGTCAACCCAAAAGTCATGTTTCACCGATGTGATATGTATTTATCTCAATGTTCAGCCTTTGTTCGTTTGTACACAAGAAAGATATGCCTATTTCAGTATCGTAGTTAACATTTAGGGAAATGCGTTTTGAGATTTAGATGATGATGAATAGAAAATCATTATTGGGAGTTTGGTGATGATATATCCATTAGGATTTGTTTTCTTTTCATATATCTCAAAACATTATTCCGAAATTTGGTATATAGATGTAATAGATCAGAAATCGAAATATAACAAAAATTCACATTCAAAAATATTTAAAATGTAAAAATATCCAATTGAGTTTAAATTTTCTAGAACGCACTATGCGAGAGCGAGGTTTTATATTTTGCACATGAATTGCTACTACTCCTAGGATGAAAATATCGCTCCGCTTTTTATTAAAGCCCGGCACCGTTTCCTTTATTTTCCCAATTGAAGTGGCTGTAATTTGGTATTGCGAGTGTTTGGAGGGTGGAAAGCATCTGTGTAGAAAATGTTCAATATAGGCCCACTTTGTTTTCAAAGTCCGAAATTCCTGCCCAATTGTAGGTAGCGGAACAGTTGACCGAAATGGATGTCAATTCGAAACCAATGCGAATAGAAGTGAATATACAGCTGCCGTTTCTCTGCCAGCTTTGGGTATTGGTCCACTGCCTGGGGGAATGTTTCATATTGATCTAGGGACTCTTAACGGCATCATTGGTCCTGTTTTAATAAAGAAGGTTTCCCCAGACGAGTCTGCAACAAGAAAGCCTGATGGATTAGTTAGTATAAAATTTATGGGAAAGGTACCAGAAGGTGAGCACCTATTTGGTAAAATATTACAATGTACATTTAACGAATCCAATCGGATACTCCATTAGATACATAAAAAAATTTCAAAATTTTGACACATTATGGGGGAGTTACCAGAATAAATGGACCGGCAAATCCCGTCTTCGGACTTGATTTAGGTTTGGTAAAAGTACTATGACGTGCAAAGTTTGGATTGATGTTGGATTTAGAGGATCGATTGACCTATACAAGATCTTGGTCGGTTAAAAATAATAATATATGTCCAAATTAGATAACATTGGATATTCCCAAGAGGAGATAAAAGAAGGAGTGAACCGAAAAGTCAATTATACTGGTTTGGTTCAAATATTAGGTTGTGCAAAGTTCGAGTTTAATCGAATTTTGTCGGGGAGGAGCCAAAAGAAGGGGACCTATATTTTCCATCTCCGAACTTTATTTATAATTGGAAAAAATTTTATTTATGGTGGTTCAAAGAAACTCTAAAACCCATATTTTACAGTCATATAAAAAGGCCCCTGCCATTTATTGAAGAAAAAGTTTAGAAGATCGGTACAGATGACTAATCGTGGAAATTGGTCATTTGGTGATTGTGCTGTTTAAGCAACATAATAAGTAAAATCGAAGTCTGCGGGCAAAATAAAAAAAAAGATAAAGCAAGTCAATCCGAGTTCTCACATATTGGTTCAAACCATTGGAATTAAGGGGCAATCCAGCGTAATGAATGTATATACACTCATATGCGGCATAAAGGGTCTTATCGAAATATTGGTTTTAGACCCCATGTTTCTTTGGACCAAATTCGTTTTAGACAAGTCGGAGTCGATAACTCTCAAAGGAACTAACCGATTCCATTTAAACTTTGGATATTGTAATATTTCCTCCAAACTTCAAGTTTAAGTTCGAAGATGAGGAATATCGGACCAATCCTTCTGATACCTCTCATTAAAAATGGTTAACATTTTATGAACATTAATTTTAATGATATTCATGCGAACTGACTTTACGATTTGACCAAACTTAGCAAAACCTATTATTTTTACCAAGCCCGAATATTCGACAAATTGGTACATTCCTAATTCAAGATCTCTCCTTCTGATACCTCTCCCCAAAAAAGGTAAAAATTGTGCTGAAAATTCAGAGCATCCAATTCAAACCTAATTTTGCAGAAGATCTACATTGTTGGGAGATGGGACTTATCGGTTCAATATCAAGCTATTGGAATGTCTGATTAATGATAAAAAATTGGTATCAAGGTAGGATTGTGAAAATCGACAACTAGAGTTTTTTTGCAAATAGAGAGCAGGATGATCAGATAATAATATTGGAATAAAGTGGACCGAAAACTTAATTTGTTGTGTTTTTTCGAGTCGATCTATAGGCCAGAAGCCGAACATCACAACACAACCCACGGTGAAGGAAATCTGGACAAGTAATTAGAAGGGCTGAATATTAGTAATATTTGTTGATTTCTAGTCGGCAAAGAGGGTGCAAATATGGCGAAATATTGCCCAAGCTCGGAATATAGAACCACACAACGTTATTTTTTCGTGGAAGTTGTGTAGGGTATCATATGTTCGGCCCCGTCCGACTATACTGCTCCGCTCACTGGTTAAATGTTATCTTCACCAGAAGAAATTGTTAAAGCTTTCCAAAACCATGTTTTGAAGATGTCTCAAAGGGGTTTGAAAAAGTGCTTCGAAATTTGATTTACATTATACCGATCGCTATATCGCGTTCAATATTGGCTCTAAGCCTTTTTAACTTCGTCGGTTTATTTTCATAGACCGAAGGATGATAAAATGTTTTACAAGAAATGGTTGTCAATCGATTCGGCCAGACAACAAACTCGAAAGCTTATAGCTCGGTGCTCTCCCCACATTTCATCCAGTTCCATATCAGGGCACATATTTTCCAAAGCCCAATCGGAGAACCTACGTTGCTCCAATGACCCATAGACGTTAATTCTTTAGTCATCTTTATTTTGTAAGGGTGTAAAATGGTCTGGACGATGTCCAATTCTTGAGAATGCTGTAATATTGACTGAACCGTTTCATACGAACGTCTGAAAGGCGCCGATATTGGGTCTTTATATTCATCACGCAATGAATAGAAAGGCCCAAATTGTTACTCCAAACTTGTGATTTTCCGTCTGTTGCGAGAATTACGACTAACCTTCTTAAAGTTACGATCACTGTTCACTTAATGATTAGGGGATCAAGTGGACCAATTTCTTTATTCTTGTTCGTTTTTCTGGTCGCTTCAGAGGGCGAAATTATAACCCAAGCATCGAATGATATGATATGTAATAATTGTCAGGGTATGAATGAGGGTTTGACGTTTGATCTGATATCAATTTTAGTAATGCAGGAATCCAGGAATCCATTTTTTTTTGATCCGCTCTTTTGGACACATTTTAATTGATTTTCAAAATCTGACTTTACATTTGTAATTAGTGGTCATAGCTCTACAAAAATAATTTGATTACAAGTTAAAAAAAAAAATTGACCCGTTTTGATTCAGCCTATTGTTACATTTTTCTTGCAGAATCGTAATCAGCGTCCTCGAAACACTTATATGTGATATGTATTTATTTCATAAGCCCACTTCTTAAATTATGGCCCAAAATTCTGATCTATGGCCCATAGTTTAATATAAGAGAACAGATATCCGCAATATACTAATATCTTTAAGGGGGTGCACGTAATCCTATATGGTTCAATTGCGGAATTTTGTCAGGCTCGGGATGTAGCTCCTCAGAAAGTTATAGTTTAGTGGTAGTATGCATAGGGTATCATATAGTTGGCCCGTTTGTCTATTATCTCTTTTAATTGTGACCTTTTTGAATACAATAAAATAAGCGGGCCCAACAATTTAATATGATGTCCATAATATGGCCATAAATTTATTTGCTATTTTGATATCACACTATGAACAGTAAGGCTGAGGGTACGCTATAAATTTAATAATATATTCTATATAAGTTGTTTGCCTTTTTTCTTTATATATATGAACTATAACATTTTAAAGATCTCTCAAAAATCTAAGCTTCTATCTAAAAATTGCAATTGCCCCCAAAAAGAGGTACCATCCTCACATGAACTTCTATGATAAACCGCACATAAAAATTTATGTTTAAGCTATTTGGAAATTTTATACCTTTCTCAGTTAGTTTTAATGTTATGGCTTTCTTTGAAGAAGAAGAACAAAATAAAAAACCAACACCAAGGAAACCTTAACAAACTCAAAAATTCTATTGATGATCTTGATACTCCTACTGCTTTTTTGTGTTGTGTCGATAGATGTCATAGATGAGGGTACCTTCGGAGTTTCTTTTACTATAGATGACAGCAATACTGATGAAGATGACTGTGGTGGTTGGTAATGGGCCATAATGCGCTGCTGTTATGGCCCATAACCGTTGACATGGTTTAGCCAAACATTACCATCATCGTCATCATCTGCAGTCTTTGTTGTCACATCTTCATTGAAGCCACCATCATTTCCACTTTTTATCTTCGTTCTTTTTATACTTTTTTCCTGAGCTGTTTCTTACCCGATCATACATGGATAGTATTTTATTTTTATTTGTTGTCATAACTATTCTTAACCTCACTCCCTGTCATGGATATTGAACGTTAGCGTTTTTTTTTTGTCTTAATAGTGTGTCGATCTTCTTTAAAGATGGATTTTATTTTTTTTTTTGTTTTTAGAGAAGAAAAATCATAGGGGAAGGTAAGATTTTTTTTGTATTCTTTTATATTGCTGCCTTTTGCCAATATCGATAATAGAATTGCAATTTGATATTCATTGTGTTCTTTGATGCCTTCTAAAAGTCATCATTTTATCGCAAACAGCAGGCCGCCATGGTTTGATCTATAGCCGCACTAAAATTAGATTGTTCTGAATCAATGATTTATTAATGATATTAAATATTATTTGGGTTGTGAAATGAACTTTTCGAAATAAGCTAAAATTATTTATTTTTTGAAATTGCAACTAAATTTTTGGGGTTATGATGGACTGGTTGTGCATAGGTTGCATAGATTTGCCACGTCCTACTTTACGGTTTGAATGACTGTTTTTTTTTTTTAATTAAAATTTAAACAGTTCTGGTCCAAAAATTGCTTAAATTCTAGAGAAAGTCTGACATTGACGAAAATGGATCGCTCAACTATTTGGCAATGCATAAAAACCTGGTACAGCAATATTTTTGACCATTTTGTGTGGGAGGTATCAGATGGGTTTCATTTTCCAACTTTATTTATGTTTATGAGAAATATTACGATGTACTCATATCAAATCATATTACGATGTACTCATATCAAATCGGACATTCCATATCATTGCTATTGGGGACTGACAAACTTTGTCGCAAATTCTACCAGGAGCGTCCGCAGGTGGCGGATAGGGGGAAGGTGGATGATAACACTAACTTATTACCGGCAGTGAAAACTGAATGTAATGGGCTTGGGTCCACGGGGACCCCAATTGGCTGGATACTTGTGAGAGTATCTGGCTACTGTCTTGAGTGTGATCCGACGGGCCGGATATCCGAGCGGTTACGGTAACTGTCCTGTGTGGTCTGCTGGGAAGACGTGTTACGGTGATTGTTTGGTCACTGTTGTCTGGTTGTTGGTGTCGAACCGTCTGTATAGAAGTGATTGGCTAAGGCCCTTGGTTGTTCTTTGTTCGGGTGCCAGGTGCGACGGTATGGATATTCGTGAGGGTGTCTAGGCAATGTGTGTGATCCGACGGGCCGAATACCCGAGTGAGTTACAGTCACTGTCCTCTGTAGATTTGTTGTGTGGACTGTTGGGAGGTTGTGTTGTTGGGTGTGTGTGTGGTGCGGAATGTTCGTAAGGGTATTCTGGTGTTTATTTTTTTCTGTGCCTTTGGGTTTATTAGACCCTGATCATGAATCGAAACTAGTAGGGTTAATATCCCCGAAGTTTGTACGCTTGTGGAATAATCGTTGGTTGGGGATGGGAGACGGGGTTTTCACCTGTTTTTCATCATTTTAACATTTATTCCATTGTGGAGGGACTGCAGGTTAGTCTGTAGACGTCCATTCCCGAACTAGCAGGCTTGTGGAGTAATTGTTGGTAGGGGAGAGATTTATGGTGGCTACCAATGTCGTAGGATGCTGGTGGTCACTTTTGCTTTTTATCCCCTTTCAGCAATTGTTTTATTGCTGGGAGCCTGCAAGTTTTAGTTCCAATGGTAGTTGCATTGTCTATGAAGCAGGGCAGAAGCTATAGGCTGTGGGTGACCAGTCTCGAATTGTTTGGGATTCTACTGGTTATAACTTCGGCTAAGCTAACCTGGCCGAAGGTTTCGGTAGCACGGGTGTCAGGTCCCCTAGGTCTGTGGATCTAGCCCGGCAGTTGGTGTTGGGCCTTTAGGGAGTATCTTGCTGGAGATGGTCTATACCCAAATCTCGGATAGAGCTTCGGCTCGGTGTGGAATTGCATTACAAATGGGTGCCTGACCTATAAAAATGCAGGAGTTTCTGATATGTGTGATCGATGATCATCTTGGTGTATAGTCGTTGGTTGACGCTTTGCATTAATTGGTGTTTACAGCACCGTGGGGTGCTAGGTACCCACGTACTCTAAGCATCTCTGACTATGGGGGTGTTTCCCAAAAACATAGTATGAAAAGCAAGGCTATATATAAAGTTGCGGTGCAGAGCCTAAATGACTCAGTACCTGCGGGTGCCGTTGATCTGCCCACCAGTCACGTCCCGTCGTCATCCTACGATCATAGGCAAACATCTCTTACATATATGGGTGCCTTGGAATCTGTATTCGATGGTAGCGCTAAAAGCACGCAGACAATGAGAAAAACTTGATCTGAGTTTAAGTACCACAGGGAAGACCCCTCGGAGACAAGTAGACTCATAAGGAGGTGGAAGATGCGGTTAATAATAAGATATTGGAGAACCTATTACAAGGGGCGATGCCACTGACCTGAACAGCAGCAGTTTCAAGGGAGATTATCTAATGCTAGAATTTAAGCCATTTAAGCCTGCAAAGTACTAGTAGCGGATATTGTCCCAATAAATGAGACAATCAATCTTAAGCTCCTGAGTCACAAAAGTTAGTGGTCTTCGTTAGAGGTTGGGGTAGCGAGTTCACGACGGAACGCATACTTGAAGTCTTTGGTGTACAAAACAGTACATGGTTGGTGAAGAAATGGGAAACTTTATTAGCTAATCTTATAGAAGATACTGTCTGCTTATAAAATTTTTTGCCACATTGTTGAAAATGTACTGGAAGGAGTGGACATATAGGTTCCAAATTTGTTTGAAATTGAAATTTGGTTCAAAAAGGAAATTTTCAACGTTTTCTCCTTTTTCGAATTTGATTAAGTTTGGAAGGAATCTATTACTCCTTTCGAGAGTTATTGCCAGCAAGTTTCTTACCCTTTGATAAACATAAATATCGAATTACAAACATTTGACTGAAATTTTCAGGTAGGACGTTCGAAATGGAGCGGGACCTTCATATGCAAGCAATGTATAAATATTGAAATATGTAATAAGTGTCTAATTATAGACACATGTCGAAACCTACGCAGAAAAAATATTTAATGAATATTTTCATAATTTCATTCTTAGTTTATTTAATTTTAATTTTGTACGCTTAGCATAAAAGTTAAAATTCTTATCATCATGAGACTATTTGTTGACTATTTTTTATATTTTCTCTCCTATCCCATTGCAATAACAACATATTGAGAAATATTAATTAAATTACAAGAATAATAAAATGTTTTCCTAAATTGAATCTTCATAAATAATCCAGGAATTGTCCTTTTATGGACTACAACATCTAAAATTACATGCCATGGTCTGCGCGTTGTTGCCACAGTAGTAAAAAACCGACAACTTCATAAGCGGGATTTTCATCGACTTCTTCTATGGCTATGGTTGTTGTTGTTGCATCAATCAATACCATTTTTATATTTATTAAATAACAAACATTTCTTTGTTGTTGCTATTTCAACATCAAAGAGACAGCAGAAGTACAAGGCAATTATCAGGGAGACAGAAAATAAATAACATAACCTCTTTTTTTCCAGCAAAACCTTTTGTGGCGTTTAAGTCAGTAACCAACGGCAAACAAAAAACAATGGTAACATGTTTTTGTTATTTTTGCTTTCAAGGAAGAGTAACAAATAACAAGAAGTAAGTAAGAAAAAAAACGGCACATTTATAGATGCAAAGATGTACCGACAACTAACTACGATTGCAATGGTTTTGTGAGACCCCAAGTCAGTCAGGCAGTAGTCGAATCTCATATGAGAAAAAAAAACTGTTATTGAAGAACTCGGGGAAAAAGTCAAAGACTGGTATGGGCAAAAAAACTTAGCTATGAAAATAATGATGTTAAAAACTAAGTTAAACGTTTTTTTATGGTGTTACTACTGTCATGAAGAGGAACAGTGGGGTATTTTTTTATTGTTACAATGGCAGGAAGAAATAATAATAATAAATAACAATTAGAGTTGTGTTATATGACAAATCTCTATATTTGTCTCCGATGATGGGCTATTAATGCGGGGTATTATGGCAAAACATCGATCCATACTAATATTTTGTGGTGACTTCCACAACCTTAATTGGGATAATGCTAATTCGAAAATGAACGAGTTTCTAGTGATATGTCTATAACCATATGAGAGCTCGAAACGCGAACTTATAAGCCCGTCGGTTTAAAATGTTGATATAACTTTCAATGTATATAAATGGATACATTGGGATGCATGGGGATAATAAACAAATCTATGAGTATGCACTTTTACTTTCAGAATCCAGAATTCCAAATTATTATAAACTTAACTCTAGGAACTTCAAAATGTAGACTATTATAGAATATAGATGTATGACATTTTCTATACAAATACTCGGGATGACTAATTTATTATAAATAAAAATACTAGCCATTCAAATAAGGGGGTACCATGGGTGTGGCGGCTATAACGAAAAGGTAATGATCGACATTAGAAGAATAGTACATGAAGTGATCGAATGTTCAAAATAAAGATGACAACAAATCTTGGGCACCGAGAAATGTTATGTATGGCTTGAAAAAGACACGGTGGCTTTTAATGATCCTCCGAACTTGTCCATCATTTCCTAGAAAACAGTAGCCATAAAAGGTTAGACCTAACGCAGTATTATCAAGGAATTTTTGTGAAGACTTCCCGAATCGCACAGAAGGGGAAGACATTTCTCAAGAGGAGAAAAGTAAAAAAAGAATAGAACGTGCCCTATTAAAACTACACGTCATTCCGGCCCATATCTTCGAAATAAGTAACTGTAACTTGACAATTGCCATTGTACGAGCAAATGAGTCGCTCCTGTTATTTTTTGGATAGAGTGTTAATTCACGAAGCACATGTGGGGTTTCCTCCTTTCAAAAGGTGAACAAAAACGGTTTAATGAAACCTGAAAATTCTACCAAAAAATCTGTATCTTACAGAAGAGGAAGCCTAGCTGCAACTGTACCCCAAAGTTGCTAAAAAGTCTAAAACACTTCTTAAACTGTTCCTATTTTGATTTTTCTGTATTCTCCTCAATCGTAATTAAAAGGTCGTTTACATTAAACCGGATTTGGTTAACCCAGTGGGTTTAAATTTTCAATTCCTTTGAATATGTGCCAAATAAATCCTCTTAAAGTAGGTTAACCCGGTAAAAAGTTCTAATGTAAATGCCGTATAAACGGTTTCCTTTCATCGGTGTCTTGAGTTTTGGGAAGAGGAAAAAGTCATTGGTGCCAAGTCCCGCGAATACGGTGGTTGAGGCATGATAACGGTTCTAACGTTTTTCTCGAAACGATGGGTCCCCACGCGATTCTGAACCTTCATAGCTATTGTATGATCTAGGGTAAATTAAAACGGCGAAAATCTTCCCTATTTTCCAGTTTGGTTTTTGGTCGAAAATATGCAATTTTTCAAAAAATAATTTTCTTTCTCCGCCTTTTTGCAAATTTTCGAGCGAAGTCAATAGCCCTATTTCATACACTTATTTACTCTTTTTAATAACATTGGGTTTTTTAAATCATATTCCAGTGATTGGCGATCACGTACGCTGTCGAAAAGAATGTCTTTTTTAATGATAAAAAACAAAAACGTTTTAAGGTCGATGAAGTGAAAGGAAGCGTGGAAACGTTAATAACTTGTTTATATAAAAGGAGAAGCCAAGAAATACTACTAGAAATCAGGCAATAACAAAATCCCAACCACACCTTGAGAATCCGTTAACTCCAAGAATTTGAAACAAGCTAAAACGTGGTTCATTTGTCTGTTTCGAACTTTTTATATCTTCTCCCATGATATATACATTAAAAATACATAAATTTAGTCGATGAGTTTTTTAAACTGATACGAGGAGGTGCTATGAGGAAACGAAATACCAATGAATGAGATTTAGACCTAAAATATGGGGTAGTGTCAAAATATGAACAATTTTAATTTTTTTTCTGCTAATAATAATAATCGGCCGGTATCTTTATGTCTCAGCCAAGTGCGGTGTTTTATTCTGAAATCCGGAAATGTATATTACGCTCTAAGGACCAATAATGTAAAATTATAGCCAATTCGATTGTAAAATGCAGCAGAATCCTCAAAATACTTCAAATACGCCTGTACCTTATATTGGGTTTATTCTAAATCGTGTATCGATACATATTTTTACAGTTACTCCTCTTGGGAGTATAGTAGAGGTTCTACAAAACAACCCCTTATATAAAGCAAATAATAACACCAGTGTGTAATTTCGAAAACTTCGAAAACCATAGGCTAAGTGTATATATCTGTCGGCAACATCGACTGACATTTTTACTTGTATTGCTTCTTCTCATATAAAGCTATGTCGTCTTAGTTCTTGGTTTATTTTTCGTCGCCAGGTCGGCCAAGAAGGTCGACCTTGATATATCGAGTTTTTTGAATTACAAACGTCCTTGGAGAAGTACGGAATTTCCAAACTCTATGGGAAAAATTGATCATGATTTGAATAGGTAGACGGATATGACTAAATCGACAGAAGACTTTATATACGATACGACAATTTATTCCATATGTAACTTTCATTCGGTTTTTGTGGTATTTAGTTTATGGTTCATGAAAATAACGATCATGGAAGGATATGTTTTACAAAAATATTCCTCATTGGATTTCATTTGCGCAAATGACATCCCAAAAAACTTCAAGAGCCACAAATGGAGAAATAAACCCGCTTTTCATTAACATAGAGTTACCAACAACAACATTTGTCCTTGTGTGTTCCTAACTCATTTGACGCCTTTTGAAAGAACACCAAAAGTGACAATACCAATTGCTGTATTTCGTTCTATACTCTTCTAGCTTCAAGCTAAAACTAATTGTTATTTGAAATAAGCCATTTATTAATAAAATATTTAAATTATAAAATTAAATTTCATATTTTTTGAAAAAAATCTCTGGCGTTATCTGGGTTAAGATACTCGCTTTCATCCCCATAACCATGAACTCAATTTTGTTCACAGTGTTATTGAATAACTATTCGATAAGAAAACATGATTTATTATTTATAATCCATATATGCGTTTCATATGAAATTTACGAGCTTTCAAAATGTCCCATATTTGGTATGGATCTAGGTTTGGTAAAATATTACTATGAGCTTATACGAGATTAACTAATATGCAAATTGTTTACCCCTTGTGAGGGAGGAGTATAACGATAGGTCTCATTTTCAGATATGATATAGGCGTGGTTAAAGTATAATAGCCTAGACAGACGACAGTCTTAATTTGCATTAACAGCCTTAATTCAAATTGACTTGTACATTATCCTCATTTTTATGTGTTTTAAATGCACAAATTCAAACTGAATTTATACTGAATTAAGCAATTTCAATATGGCAATGCTGTAAAAAAGAAATTGATTGTTGTCAAATTTGTTTACGTTTATGAAAATAAAAATTAGAAAAAAAGGCAAAATACAACATTTCGTCGAATTGGGGGCTGTTTTATCATCATTATAGCTGTTATTCTACCTGTCTGTCATATATCCTTTTCATAAAGATGTAATCTTAAAAAATAATGACAATATTTTCTTCCTACACACAGACAAACAATAGTTTTGAAACAAAAAACTGATTCATAAATGCAGAAACTCTCGTCTGTCAGGGGTAAATATTAATTCAAATTAAGAACTATTTAATGCAAATTAAAGCTGTCGTCTGTCTTTGGTATTAGGTTGTGGAAAATTGTATCGGATCGGATTCAATAGATATGTTATACATTTATTTTTCGGCAAATGGTTTATTGTTTACTCTAATTAGACAGGTGGAAATTTGTAAATCTGCTCCAAATTGTCTGAAACGGATTTGTTCCGGAGACATTTGGTGGCATTAAATTTATTCACGCATATTCTGCAGATTAATTATATCTATAAATCATATGCTTTTATTTCAGTTAAGACATATACAAATTTATGTTCCGAGGCGGTTTAGGGATTCTAATCTGATTCCAACCAAATATATCTCTTAGTTTTATATACATATATCAACTTTTTATTTTTATATTATTTTTCCAAATTTCCTCCCATTGTCCAAAATATTAGATTCATATTTCCCAATAGCATCCATAGATATATACGTATGTCTTATTTTCTTACCATTGTATTGTGAGTATAAAAATTGTACAATTGTTGTTATGTGTGCAACAACGACAACATAAAATTGATGACTACATGTTGTTCGTTGTTACACATATACTCACTACTGTACTGTGCAATTCACACAATGCATCGCTATGCTACTGATGCGGCTGTGGCTATTGCCAGTTGTTTGCTGTTGTTATTGCATTGTGACACAATAAATTGTTAACTTTCTTTGCCGCGAAAGAATAGCTTAAGTTTTGAGATATAGAAAAATGCAGCGTTTTAAAAGAAATTATCCGATACACTTTCAAAGATATCTTCTGACAGAAGATGCGAACACTTAGTCGGCAAAATTGAGAAAGAAAGAAAAAACAATGGTCATGAATGAAGAGAAGGCTATATAATAAAACCGCAAAAGTTAGTCAAATATTAGTCAACACCAGATAACTGACAGACAACAAATTTAACTATTTGTAAATGAGATTTAATTGAATTTTGCATAGCGGAAAAGAAGTGTGATAAGTTATGGAAATTTAACAAAAAATATTTATTGAAATAATAAAAATCTTTACATAGATAATAAATTCTGTTTTGATGACATACATGTGATTAAATAAAACATTTGTATAAACTAAAAAAACAATCGATAAATTACAAATATAAATATTAATTAATATAATGTCTTTATGAAGAACTTGTTTTGTTCTGCAATATTGACTGTTGGTTTCATCATTATCAGAAATTGCCATAAATGACAAAGTAAAGCAAATACGCTCGAATGAGAAAATTAATTGAGGTAATAACTAATAATTATAGATATTTTCGTAATGTATGTAGAAGAGAATTTTAACACCTGACTATTCTTAATAGGGTTGTAAGTCAAATGTTTAAAATGTTGAACAAACATTATTTGAATTCTTATAAAAAAATATTTATTAAATTCATATTCCAAAATGCACCAATAGCTTTTAAAGTAAAGTGGCGTCGTCTGCTATTTTATAAATCTGAATACCCTATGCTTATGAGGAATGTTTACAAACAAAATCTCTTCTAGCGATTTAGACGCCTTTGATTGCTGCTACGATATTTAACGATTGGTATAAGGATCACTATTGCCACCATGATTATACATGCAGAGAAGCCTTCGACTCTTGAGCACATAAAAACCAACATTCGTATATCTGTGCTAGGCTAAGAACTTTCCGAAATGCCCTCGTAGTTTACAGAAGGCACAATTTTAATGTAATACAAATAATTGCGATATTTCCAATATATAGGTTTTAGAGGACTACTTCACCATGAATGAAAATTGTTATCCTCAATTTTAAAATTGATTGAGAGTTCAAAAAACGGACGTGGCGTATTATGTGACAACCTTCACCTCCTTGGGTACATACAAGAGATGCTCATATGTACAGTATCTTAGTCATAGTCAAAATTATCCACTTGATTTTTATACCCTTCACCACACTGGCAAAAGAAAACGAGATAGACACATGGTTCCTTTTGAGAATATGCATATTGTCACTTTCTAAGTCGTTTTATGCATGTCCGCCCGTCCGTCCGTCCGTCTGTTTATGTTAAATTGTAAACAAAGTACAGGTCGCATTTATTATTCGAATTGGATTAAATTTGGCACAGCTCATTCATTTGGCCCAAGGATATAAGATTTAGATATAGCTCCATTATATATTTTCGTCCGATATAAGGTAAATGGTGCACCAAAGTCCCTATTTATCGTTCTATTTGCACGAAATTTCGAACAGCGTACTGAATTAAGAGTAGAATGATGTGTGTTAAGTTTCGTGAAAATGGTTCAAATTTAGATATAGCTCCCATATATATTTTCGTCCGATTTAATATGAATGGTGCACCAAAGACCCTATATATTCCTCGATTTGCACGAAATTTGGCATATCGTACTGAATTGAGTCTAGAATAATGTTTGCTAAGTTTCGAGAAGATCCGTTCAGATTTAAATTTAAATATAGCTCCGATTTTACATAAATGATGCACCAAAATCTTAATGTTTGTCCGATTAACACGAAATTTTGCTCAACGTATAAAATTGAGACTTAAATGACGTTATTAGGTTTTGTGGAAATGTATGCAGCCATAGCTACCATATGTATTTCGAACGGGTGTATGATTGAGATTAAATGTTTAACAGTGCAGCAAAGCGAATAGCGTGTATCAATTTTGCTATAAATTGTTTTCCATAAATTTGCCCATGGTACGCAGACGACTCTTGTGCCCGAATGAAATTAAATTTATAATAGGTTGCAGAAAAACATGGGTACGTTCCTTCGAGGGAACCTTGACATACAATTGTAAGGATACATATGTACAATATACCCAAAGTGGTGAAGTCGGCCCAGTCCAACTTTACTACTTTCCTTACAGTTTTATAATAAAAATGTCATACAATTTGTATGTGAATTCAACATAAAAAATTATTGTTAAGCAAATGCAATCTCACAGTGAAAGGTATCCAAGATAGGTCGTATACCCTGCAGACAATAGCAACACTTAATGCGATGGAGAATTATCAGGAGAAAATTAGAGAGGATAAACGTATTTCCAGACAAAAAGAACAAGAAAAACGTGAGCGTGAGCAATTCGAGATGTACAGGAATCAGAACGAAGTCCCGAAATTTTACCAACGAGCTAAACTCCAAATCGAATGCTATGGTGCAGGTACATCCTCCTACAGAGATGAAGATCGAAACCTGGTGACAAATACATCATATAGCGTGTTGAGGATAACGGTATAGATTGTATACCACCTAGCCAAGATGATGTCCCGTGCACAAAAAAGGAGACAAGACGATATGTGCAAACTATAGAGGAATAAGTATCCTTCCTATCGCATATAAAGTTATATTCAGCATGCTGTGTGAATGACTGAAGCCAATGGCCAATGACATTTTTGGACCATACCAATGCGGCTTTAAGCCTGGCAATTCCACCATTGACCAGATTTTCACTCTGTTCCAGATCGTGAAAAAAACCACGAAATACACATCGACACATTCCACCTATTCAGAGGTGTTTAAAGCCATGCCTGCGTTCGACATTCCTACAAAATTAATACATCTATGCAGGATAACTTTAACTGGCACAAGGTCAGCAGTTAAAGTCGGAAAGGACATCTCGGAGGCTTTCAATACCGTACGAGGTTTCAGAAAAGGTGACAGTTTGTTGTGTGACCTGTTTAACATCCTGCTGGAAAAGGTCATACGAGAGGCAATAGTGAACAGAAATGACACTCTGTACACAAAACAAGACATGTTAGTCGCCTACATCGATGAAATCGATATAATGGGTTGAACATTGAGAGCGGTAACAGACACCGTTGAGCAAATTGAGAAGGAGTCTGCCAATGTGGGTCTGGCAGTAAATGGCGAGAAGACCAAGCGGAAGGTATCTACGCGCAAAACGTTCAGAAGATGCGGACCAACTATGGAACTTGAGAACTACAGTTTCGAGGTAGTCAAAGATTTTATATATAAATAAAACGAACGACATCAGTTTTGAAGTTCGGAGAAGGATAGTGTTGGCCAACAGATGCTACTATGGTCTGATTAAGCAACTCAACAGCAAGACGAAGTACATTTTTACTTAACGCAGATACAAAATACTGGCAAAATAAATTATAGCAATGTAACAGTGTAGTTAAGGGCAAACTTAAGATACTGGGTATAAAAAATATATCGACTTTATATAAAATTAAAGTCGATATCGACTTTTATTATTTATTATTAATTTACATATTACTATTATTTTATTAAGTGACCAAACCCCCGGTATAAAAGGAGGTGGTTCGGGGTAGTAACTAACATGTTGTGGTATCGATGTTTACTATCCGTTTAGAGGTATTTAAAGCCATGTTTGCGTTCGGCATTCCTGCAAAATTAATACGGCTACGCAGGATACCTTTAAGTGGCACAAGGTCAGCAGTTAAAGTGGGAAAGGTTCTACCGGAACCCTTTAACACCGAATGAGGATTCAGACAAGGTGACAGTTTGTCGTGTGATCTTTTTAACATCCTGTTGGAAAAGGTCATAGGAGATGCAAAAGTGAGCAGAATTGGCACTCTATACACTAAACAACACATATTACTTGCCTACGCCGACGACATCGATATAATGGGTCGAACATTGCGAGCGGTAACAGCCACATTTGAACAAATTGAGATGGAGTCTGCCAATGTGGGTCTGGCAGTAAACGGCGAGAATACCAAGCTGATGGTATCAACGCGCAAGACGACCAGTAGATTCGGACCAACTGTGGAACTTGAGAACTACAGCTTCGATGTAGTCAAAGATTTTATAAACCTTGGTACCGCCATAAATAAAACTAATGACATCAGTTGTGAAATTCGGAGAAGGATAGTGTTGACCAACAGATGCAACTATGGTCTAAGTAATCAGTTCGGAAACAAGGCCACCTCCCGCCAGACCAAACCCACACTCTACAAGACGCTGATACTACACGGGCTGTTATATGGATCTGAAGCTTGGGTACTTACGCAAGCAGATGAGGTCACTCTTGGAGTGTTTGAGAGAAAATGGGCCGATCTGTGGTGATGGTGAATATCGTCATCTGTGAGATGACCCAGCTCAAAAGGCATATAAAAGCGAACCAGCTGATGGTTCCCGCAGAAGGGGAAGGCCACGAATTTGATAGAAAGATCAAGTGGAAGACAACATTGCCGAACATGGTCTTTCAAATTGGAAAAACTGTGCAAACGACCGACCCGCCTGGAAATTGTTTTTAAGCTCGGCTTATGGAACAACCGTTCTCTCAGAAGTAATTAAGGAAAAACGTGCCATACTCCCCAAAATTTCGGAATTTGGATATGAAGACTATCTTAAAAAGTTGGGCAATATTGGAAAATGTTAGTAGGATAATGTGTTATCGTATGAGAACCCAAAATACAAATTTACAGCGAATTTGGTTGAAAGTCGTGCCAAAAATTCATCAAATATCGACAATTGGAGGATGGCGTTATATACTAAAACGTGGATCAATACATCCAATTGCCAATACCAAACAATGTAGGATTAATAGCAATGTGTGTGCAAATTTTCAAAGCTCTATCTTAAATATTGCGAGCTATAACAGACAAATATATAATTATATTTTTATTATTCTAAATTTCAAAACGGAATAACAAACCAAATTTGAACTTTGACAATAAAACCATTTGTAATTACCGGAGAGCTATATATGTTACCTGTAAAACAAATCAAAAAATTGAACCATTCTGAACCGCTGAGATTTGCTATCATTGAGGAGAAGCGTTTCAGAGTGTTATACCTGAGGGGGCTTAATTAATAAATAAACGGTTAAATTTTATTCAACCTTGACGGTTTGTTTTTAATCAGACATCGTATGTATGGAGTCTGCAACGAATATTCGAGGTGTTTAAAAAACATAATTACAGACTTATTATATATTTTATCTCAAGTTTGAAGTTATATTATAGCACAAATCAAAAGGTATATTATTTTTTATTATGCCCTCCATGTGTCACAATTTGCAAGGTTAACCTCCAGAGAATATTTACTTCCGGCCTTTCATGGTCTATTATCTATCAGTTTACAGTCCATATAATATTGAAAACCTAAGCAAATATATATTTGATACTAAAGAATGATTATGTTTTCTTATTAACTAAAATAATTTCCATTTTTTCTGTAATATTTATATTTTAATTAAAATAAAATCGTAAATAAAAATTATTATACTTACCTCATTTAAAATCGTTTAAAACAACATTCAACTTAAATATAATAATAAAGGCATCCACAATTTATGAACTTCAAATGGTTGGCCTGTCATCGTTGTTGGCAGGATAGACAAAGAAAAAAGAGTGGTGGCTTAAAGAAAGAAATTTACAATTTCTTGGTGATATTAAAATGTTTCGGTTTCTTCATGATGTCGGGCCGCTGTTCTGTTTTTGTAGTGGTGATGCTGTAAAATGTTGCAACTGCCAGCTTACTGCAACGATGTAGAATGATGACGACGACGATGCAGATGATGGTGTTCGTTATTTTAACGACAAAACGGTGATTGTGTTTTTTTTTTTTTTTTGTTTTCGTAGTCGCCAATGCGACAAACGTTCGCTTGTTTAGATGTTGTGTTTTTTTGTTTCGTTGTTTTGTTTTTGTAGAACTGACCCAACTTAATAGACGAGCATGAAATCTAGTCACGAACTTGATTATGAATAAACCGTGCACTAGATCCATGTTCGCCGACAAAATAGAGCCAGGTATAAAATGTCTTTCTTTCGTTTGGGTTTAAACGACAAACGAAAAGTAAGTAACTGAGAAGATTTCGGAATCTCCTTGTAAACTTCCTCTGCTT